>NW_007787886.1:0-2412 GCF_000696425.1 Galeopterus variegatus
GGTGAGGGCGCAACACCGAGGGTTGCGAGCCCGTTGCCGGTCCCTGGTACGGGGTTGCGATCCTGTTACCAGTCGGTAAAAAAGACAAAAAAAAAAAAAGTTCATGGAAAAATAGAATTGAAAGATAATATAAATCATTCCATGAAATTTTTGAAGTACCAGTATTAAAGCACTTAGTTGAGGTCTTTCAAAGCTTTGCTATTTAGAGTATTCTGGACCAGCAGCATCAGCTTCACCTGGGACCTTTTTGGAAAAGCAGAGTCCCAGATCTTACCCAGACCTACTAAGACAGAATTTGCATTTTGAAAAGATATCCTCATGATTCATAAGCACATTAAACTTTGAAAAGCCCTGGTACAAACAAAGATTACTAGGGCCAATTATTGATGAACTTGGCAGCTAGGCAAAGATTTTAACATCTCTGGGAAATAAGAATCTATTGAAAGTTCTTAAAATGAGGAAATGTCATAGCAAGAACACTATTCATAGATAATTATCTCTCAGCTTGGTGAAATCGTTTAAAAGGATAAGACTAGAGTAGTGGTTCTCAATTGAGAACAATTTATCTCCCCTTCCACCCACCAGGGAATATCAGGCAATGTCTGGAGACATTTCTGGTTGTCACAACTGGAAAAGTACTACTGGATCTAGTAGGCAGAGATCAAGGATGCTGCTAAACATCCTCCAGTGCACAAGACAGCCCATCACGATGAAGAATCATCCAGCCCAAAATGTTAATAGTGTAGAAGTTGAAAACCTTGGAAGAGAAGAAGGAAAGACAGGAAGCTAATGAAATAACACAGGCATATAGTGATGAACTACCACCAGTGTCGGGGTGGTACGAGGTCAGTTTAGAGGAAGGGGAAGGATTAGAGTTGCTTCAAAACAAATTAGCAGAACATAGTAATAAATGTTGAAAGAGAGAAAAGTAGAAGATGACTCCCAGTTTTCTCCTTTGGGTGCAAGGAAGAATGGCATCAACACTGGCAATAATAGGAACAGCTGGCTCTTTGGGACAGAAGAGATGGATGGAAGCAAGATTCAGAAAGATTTAGGCAAGTCACAGGGATCCTTCTTTCACTAAACTTGTTTATTGAGCTCCTGCTAGGTTACTGGAGCTCTGCCCTTTTACACGTTTGAACATATTTAATTTTCCAACAACAAACCTTAAAGTTGATGTTGATAACATTTTCCTGATGAAGAAACTAAAAGTTTCCTAACTTGCTAAAGAAAGAATCAGTCCCCAAACCCATAACTGCTGACTCTGAGCCCCAATATAGGCTCCTCTCTAACAGACATAGCAATGGAATTTTGTCAATTGCCACTGATTGACCATGGCATGGCTGCCTACTGGTCAGAGGCATGTGCAGGCTCATCAGCTAAAATGAAATTATCAATTAGAGATGCCTGTCATAGAGCAGGAGGGAGGCACAGTGGCACATATGTTGCATATTTTTGACACCCTTTCTGTACTATGTACACTCAGAGTCAGAGAGTATAGACTGTCTTTTATTTATTATAAAGTGTAGACATAAGCATTTGAAATTAAAATGATTATAGTTCTAACAATTAGTGAAATTTTTCCCTTTCATGTAGAAGATCTATACTGTTGTTTAACAGTATAGAGAATTTTTATTTAACACATGCAACATTAACATGTTAAAATTCATATGAACCTAAAGATTTTATGTTAGGTGAAAAGAACAAAATACTAAGTTTTAACTCACTATGAATTCAATTTATTTAAAATGTATGCAAGGGATTGATTGACATTAGAGTGTTGTGTATTGTAAAATGGAAAGTATGATAAGACTTAAAATGACTTTATTTTCCTTTAAAAAAATCCTTTACCAAAGCTGTGGGTCCAGCCACACCTGGGGCCAATTTAGCCACGGTTGGAGCAGCAAAATCAGCTGGCGTGCTGTTGCTGGGAGCAGTTTCCTGAGGTGGCCCTGGATAGTGAACCTGTGGAGGGCACCTCAGGCCTGTTCCACAAGACTATTCTGTCTCACTAGGCCTCTGGGTCTGTAATGGAAAACGCAAGCCAGGAGTCTCGGTGGCGTGCATGTGGTGTTAGGTCTGCAGGCTTGCAGAATGCCAGAGCTATGGACATTTGGGAGCCTCAACCCTGATTTCAAAGCATGTATGGAAAAGCCTAGGTGCCCAGGAAGAGATGTGTCACAGGGGTAGAGTCACTACATAGAAACTTTGTTAGGGTGATGCCAAGTGGAAATGTAGGGTCAGAGTTGCATCAGGAAAACCCCACCAAGGCCACACCTAGTGGAGTTGTGAGAGCGGAACTAAAAAATAAAAAATAAATTTTTAAAAAAGTTCCTTTACTATCCTCAGTTATTCATTCATTCAAAAAACATTTTTGAGGGCCGGCCCGGTGGCGCACTGCTACAGTGCGCC
>NW_007787887.1:0-2412 GCF_000696425.1 Galeopterus variegatus
CTCCAGGGGGAATTTGCTGATATCTGACAATGTCACTTGGAGATGTCATTAGGCAATTTTTGGTTGTCACAACTGGGAAGGTGCTAGTGGCATTTAGAGGAAGGTAGGAATGCTGCTAAACATCCTGCAATGCATAGGGGGACAGCCTCACACAATGAAGAATTACCTGGACCAAATGTCAATGGTGCTGAGGATGAGAAATGCTGATTTAACCCAATGTATCCCAAACATTGTTATTTCAATATGTAATTGAATACAAAATTTATTAATCTGATTTTTTACATTTTTTTTTTCATTCTCAGTTTTAAAATATGGGTGTATTTTATATTTATAGCCCATCTCAATTCAGGCTAGCTGTGTTTCCACTGCTTAATTGCCACATGTGGCTAGCAGCTACTGTATCAGACATCACAGGTATACGGTGTTACAGTTAAAGTCCAGGAAGCTCTCTGTGACCTGATTATTTCCTGGGCATAGCAAAATGGTGAGATGCAAAGTCTACTACCTTTGAAAGACCCACACGATAAGGAATTGGAATAAAAGGCTTGCACAGGGTTTCTCTGATTATTAAACTAGGTAGGAATACAGATATATTTAAGATAATATCTATCCAACCCTGAAAAATGCCATCGGGAGGTTGTCATTTCTTATTCCCTTGAGGCAAAGGTCAGCGTACTCCATTGGGAAGATTACTGAGAGAGTTAGCTTCAATGCAGCTCTGAGGATTTAGATATTGATCACTAAAGCTTTCATGTAGTTAAAACAAACAACCAAGCAGCACCTTTTGCCTCCTTCCAATCACTCTATCATTTGTTTCTTTTGAAAAATAAAAAATAAAGGGTTTCAGGTTAAAAAGAAGGTGATCCTGTAGTAATCAGAGCTTTAGAACAATTCAAACCAACCTTGGTGCAACGTGCTGCAGTCTGTTATCCCCAATTTGAAGGCTTCACAGCATCTCATTAGTCTGGAGTCTCGGTACAGATAATTCTGTATTGAGTGAGTAATTAAATGTGACATAGAAGCAGGCGGATGGATTAGTGACACACCCAGGGGTCCCTCTCAGGGGCTTTTCCTGTCTCTGCCCATGAGGGAAGGTGGCGAGAGGGTTAGCAGAGTTCCCACAAGGTGGAATGCCAGTGCCACAGCAAGGCAAGATTCTGTGCATTATCCTGTGGGCCAGGGCAATGCGCCAGTAAGTGTGGGGACAAGGACATTGCGGAAGGTCCCTGTTGGAAGTTGGACCCCGTCTATGGAGCAATACGGTCGCCCTGTGCTGTTGCTGATCCTTCCTGCGCTGCTGCTTAGGTTTCCCAAGCAGGCTGCTCCTTTTGTCCTCAGTAGGTTGACGGCCTGTCTGTGTTTGCTTTAGGTCAGAGTGGAGAATGCTGCCTGTTATTCTGGAGCCCTCTGAAACCTGAGCATATCTACAAAGAGCAAAGCCAGGCTTCGTCTAAAATGAAGGAAGACAAAAAGAGCATTTTCTCATTTTACAGTGTGGTTAAGACATACTTTCATAAAGTTGAAGGCTTGGACTTCTTCTTCCAGAAGGGCTCCCTCAGCTTTCTACACACCCAAAAACCTACCCTATTTTTAAAAGTCCACCAGGGAAGGAGTTTATATAATCATTTTGGAAACAAATTCAATTTCTTGTCAGCTCTCAGTCAATATATACTGAGCTCTCACTCTGTGCAAAGAATTAGGAGCCAAGAGGTTAAAGGAAAAAGGCATGGCTTTTGCTTTTAAGGAGCTCATGACACAAAAAGACAGGGTGCGACAACAGCTAAGTGAACAGCTCAGACAGTAAAGCCTGTAGGAGTTGAGAAGAGGTAGCTGATCGGGCGCTGGGATGGAGAGGAAAGACTTCCTATAGCAGGTGAAATCGAGTTGTTCTTCTGGGGACAGGTAGAGGAGGAGGGCCTGGGGTGAGACAATCCCATCTCATATTTTCCCTTCCTTTGCCCACATTTTTTTTTCCTTTTTGTCTTTTTTTTACTGACCGGTAACGGGATCGCAACCCTCGGTGTTGCACCCGCACCGTGCTCTGCCAGTGAGCGGGAACCGGTCTCCACATGGGATCCGAACCCTCGGCAGGAGCGCCGCCGCACTCCCAAGCAGTGCACTCTCCAGTGCGCCACCAGGCCGGCCCTGCCCACATTTTTTAAGTTCATTGACTACAATGTTTCAGCACAATTGCAAGGCACCACAGCTGTGAGGATGAGTCAGGCTTGGCCCTGTCCTCTAAGAACTCACAGGGGACTAATGCAAATTTCCAGAAACTTATTCTTTCACAGAGATGAGGCTCATGATTCACTCACTGGCTCATTCACCAAGTATTTATTGAGCATCTGTTATGTGCCCGGTCCTATTCTCAATGCTAAAGATAACAATGGAAAACAAGACAGATACAAGCCC
>NW_007787888.1:0-858 GCF_000696425.1 Galeopterus variegatus
CGGGCCTGTATACTGGCAGAAGGTTAAAACCCTGCTTCCTGACCTCACCAACGGATCCCACGGAACCTACGCATGACCTGCGAGTTCAGGACACACCGTTTCAAGAAACTAAAACCTTTGCCTGCACTCCTCATCCCTCTAACCCCCTCAAACTCCGCTTATCCCGACTCCCAAGTCTCCCTCCATTACAGGAACAATGACCACTCCCGTTAATGACCACTCCTGTGAACGTTATCCTGTTTCTCTTACTGTACCTAGTAGGTGCCTCTAAATCCTCATACGTTTGGCAGTTCACGGTGCAAGAAACTTATACAAGGGAACAAGGTAAAACCACCAAACTACTCCCTTCCACGGCAGACTGTTCTCCAGCTGGATGCCAAAGACTCGTTAGCATCCCCCTTACAGGGAGTAAACTAATCCCTCAAGCCTCCTGCCCATATCTATGTTTTCTCTTTGATCAAATCAAAGATTATTGCCACTGGAGGCTGGAAAACTTATGGGGGGTGCCCATACTGGTCGTGTCGGTATCATGATCCAAAAGTGCCCAAAGAAAACCAAATCTTTCGGCGGGTTGGGAGCAGGCGGGATGGGTACACATTCCAATTATTCATTAGTGACCCCTGGGACTCCAGGTGGGCTGGGGTAGTTATTGGATCTTTCTACTGCAGTGCCTTGGTCAATTCTTGCCCTTGCGGACAATTTAAAATCACCCACACATATGTCCCCGTAAAAAATCACGTTTCCTTATCTGCTCTACATACTCACATTTCTCAGCAAAAAGAAACCCTTTCCTCAGAGAAAAAACGCTGCCAACCAGCCCTCTCCCACCTACACTTGGCAACAAATTATTTCTGAAAC
>NW_007787888.1:1858-2412 GCF_000696425.1 Galeopterus variegatus
ACACACTGGACTCAACAAATCACTGACCTGTGGCTTCAGGGAACCTTTCTAGAGTTCTCCCCCTTCAAAATTATCTTATTCTCTACCCTCTTTTGGGTCCTGTTACAAAATCCCCAATCTCCTCCCAATTCCTCTTCCCCTACTACGCCCCCGTCCAGCAGGAAGTAGCTCAAAGATTACGATGACGCATTCCCACAACAGAGGAAAAAGGGAGGAATATAAGGATACCATGGGCAGTCAAGCGGAGGGGGAGGGGGAAAGCACTCCCTGGCAATATGGCGCCCTTCCGGGTTCTTCTCCGCAGTAGAAGCCTGCCGGTGCCAGACTTCAACCAGTCACAGGTCAAGGCTCACCTCTTGCCCAACCCATCCAATCAGCTACCGCCCCACCCACCCCCTATCAAAACCCAGAACGCAGCTCCCTATAAATATACGCGCAGTCCTTAAATAAAGTGGAACTTCTCTGGTGAACTGTCAGCTCGGGTCCTGTTGTCTTATCAGCTCGGGTCCGTGCACCCTTTCAATTATTATTTAATATTGTTGTTGAGGGAATAT
>NW_007787889.1:0-2411 GCF_000696425.1 Galeopterus variegatus
TAGAAAGACACAAACTACTAAAACTAATTCAAGAAAAAAACAATCTGTGTAGGGCCGGCCCAGTGGTGCACTGGAGAGTGCACTGTATGGGAGTGCGGTGGCGCTCCCGCCGAGGGTTCGGATCCCATGTGGAGACCGGTTCCCGCTCACTGGCTGAGCGCAGTGCAGGCGCAAAACCGAGGGTTGCGATCCCGTTACTGGTCAGTAAAAAAGACAAAAAGGAGGAAAAAAAAAAACAATTTGTGTAGACATATAACAAGTGAAGAGACTGAATTAGTAATCAACCTACCACACAATGATAATCCCAGGCCCAGATGGCTTCACCACTGAGTTTTATCAAACGTTTAAAGTAATGTTAATTATTTCCAAACTCTTCCAAGAATAGAAAATGGGGAAATACTTCCCAACTCATTTTATGAGGCAAGTATTACTCCAAAACAAAGACATCACAAGAAAAGAAGCCAATATCTATTATAAATGTGGATGCAAAAATCCTCAACAAAATACGAGCCAACCAAATCCAGGAACATGTAAATAGAATTATATACCATGACCAAGTGAGATTTATCCCAAGAATACAAAGTTGGTTTCCAATAGAAAAAAATCAATTAATATAATACATCATATCATTAGAATTAAAAAATCACACGATCATCTTAGACACAAAAAGTCATTTGACAAAATCCATTTTATAATCACAATTTTTTCAATTCTTATATCTGTAGTATTATCTTGTGCTTTAATCTGCCTTTCCTTGATGAGTAGTGATGCTGAGCACTGTTATGGACTGAATTGTGTCCCCCAAATATTCATATGTTTAAGCACTAACCCCACCAGAATAATGCTAACAATTCTTTTCATTGTTCAACTTTTTTATAATTTAAAATAGTGATCTTTCTGTCAAACAATAACAATACTTAACTTGTCCTGCAGAGGCCACTGAATGTTTTGGTTCATCATTATAATCTACATAGGGATTGTATTTCTTCATTGAATATAGTTGCACTGACTTCCTACCAAGTGGTATAATTTTCAGCTCTTTTTCTTAAACGCCTCTTTCTTACACACTTAGAAATTGCACCTACACCCATTCTCTAACCATCAGAGCTAACATCATTTGCAGTTCCCATATCATTCGAATAGCTTGTCTCTCGAGCTCTGAAGTCCGTTTCTTTTCTTTTACTTGACCAATAGAGATCTCAGAAGACTGTGAACTGTGGCTCTTATGATTTGCACATGCTAAGCTCACTGGGTGTATTGACATCACACCTGGGAGGCAGAAACAAATGCAAACAAGATTCAGAGCTCTAAGGACATTCCTGCTGATGCAAGCTAATAGAGTGGAAAATCAACAGCTGAGCAATGCTAAAGCAGTACGTGCTTTTTGCTGATTTAGGTACCAAATCAAGAAAACATTGGGCCCTAATTTTCTTTTTCTTTACAAGTTTTACCTTATGTTTAAGGTTCTATGAACCAATCTTGAAGAATATCGAGTATTAAGAATGATTTTCAATTTTTTAAAGAAAAATATATTATCCTTTTCTGGCTAGAAGCAAACCAATGGCTGAATTTGAAAATGGTCTAGAAAACACTATTCTTTTCTCTCTCCTCCTTTTCCTTCTTCTTCCTCCCTCTTTTGCCCAAAAAAAAGGCTTATAAAGATATAGTCCTGTGTAATTTTTTACAGATTGTATTGCTTTACTTTTTACATTCAGGTCTACAATCAATATAGAAGTGAATTTTCATGTGTGGTATAAGGTAGGGGTCAAGATTCATTTTTAATCAGTTTAGATATTCAATTTACCTAGAACCCTCTATTAAAAAAAAAAAAAAAAAAACAGACCCTTTCCCATGCACTCCCACGGCAACTTTGAATTTAATCAGTTATCCATTTGTTTCTGTGTTCTCCATTCTTTTTCACTGGCCTATACAGTCAACTCTCCTTATTTGCAGTAGTTAAAAATTGAAACAAATACTGATTTAGCAAACACTGAACCCCTGCTTATAGAGGAAATATATGGTTAGGTTCCCGCAAGCTTCTAGTTGCAACTTTTGTGTCAACTAATTAATACATAAACTTGTTTTATGTGTGTTTCTGTTTAAAAAAAAATTTCCTTAATGTATATTGTTGATTCATTAACACTAATGAAAGAAGCTTATATAGCACATGTATTTTTTTCTGTAAGGCACATGACAACCTTCTCGCACTTAGGAACACTAGAGAACACTTCAGCACTAGTCTCAGGGGCCATTTTAAATAGAAAAATCATCAACAAAAAGCAGAAAAATGTGGCCCTCAATAGATGACAAAAAGGACACTTGTTTAGAGTATGAGAAAATAGAAGAAACAATCATCTTGTTCAGCCTCACCTGGTAATGTACATGTCAGGCAGTTCAAATTTTTCACTGCT
>NW_007787890.1:0-2411 GCF_000696425.1 Galeopterus variegatus
TTTAAGACAAATGGAAGATAGTAGGAAGCAGGAGCCCTGACTAAATGAATAGCATGTAAATAGAGTTAGAACACTAGTGTTAACCCCAGGAGGGGTTAACTTATCTCTTCAGCCAGATCTCCTGTGAACTCTAAGTCCTGAACTCTGAGTCCTGAGTCGGGTGAGGGTCTACACATAAGCATGCGAATGATTTACACCTCTCCTTTGATCTGTTCACTATGTAACTATATATAACTGTTGTATGTACCCCACGGTGGTGCAGATTTCTAGCTAAACAGCTGCCATCAGCACCTCCCATAAGCCTAATAAACCGATGTCTCTACTAATTGGCCTGGGTGAGTTTTTTGGAATAGGCTAACACCGTGTGAGTACCCTTTCAGATTTGGGGATACTGCGATACAAAGTATTTAGCACTGTGCATAGCAAATCAGTAAAATAAACATGTATCTTTTAAATAAATGTTTTTAGGACACCTGGGTAGCTTTCTTGATAAAGATAGGTAAATTCATACTTTGCACCACACACTTGGGTAAACTTCAAATCAATAGGGGATTTAATTTTTAAAAATCATACATAAACAGTGCATACATGAAAGTACTAGAAGAATACATGTAACAATTATTTTAGAAACTTTTGAGGGGAAAGCCTTTCTAATTAAGACTATAAAACCAAAATAAGTAACTAATTAGGGGCAAGATGGCAGACTATAGGTGTCTGTGGTGCATTCCTCCCACAGAAAAAGATCAGAACTAACAGACAGCTGAATACTGACAGGAGACTTTGTGGCAGAGTGTAGGAGTGCAGCAGGAGTTTGGTGAGATCTCTGTGGAGCACAAAAGCTCAGGATTTCAGCACCATGCCCCTGACCACCATTATTAATCCATTCACTACAACATGGTTCTATAATCTAATTACCTCCCCAAGACCCCACTTTTCAATCATCACAAGAAGATTTCCCACTCTCTCAACACTTTGACAGTGGGGGTCAAGTTTCCAATACCTGGAACTTTGGGGAATACAATTTAAGCTTCAATGAGTTTGGGGAGGACATTCAATCCACAGTAGTTACTTAGTAGTTGTCTTGGTTATGAGATGTCATGGTATTGCACTGCTTGTGTTCAAGTAATCTTATTTTACTTAATAATGGTCCCCAAATTCAAGAATAGTGAAGGTACTAAACAGTTGGCTAGTCTGCCACAACCATGCACTCCCAACCTGCAAAGCCACTGGCATGCCAAGCCCACATGTGCCCCTGCCCACTTCAATACCTGGCCCAGAAGCAATCCCACTTCTCTGGACAGGCCACCACAGAGCCACCCAACCCCATCACACCTATGCACACCCACTCCTTCCTTGACAGCCAATCTGGCAGTGATCACAGACAGATCACTGCACAGCTGCCTGGCCCTGCTACACATGCATGAGCCCATATCCAGTTCAACAGCCAGTTCAGTGGCAGCCCAACCTCTTCAAACAGCCCACTGCAGAGCCACCTGGCACTACTACACCCACAATTGCCCATGCTTTTCCCAACAGCCAACACAGCAGTGGCTCCACATCCAATGACAGGTATTCACAGATCTGCTTGGCCACATTGCACCCATATGTGCCCACACCTGGCTTGACAGCTTTCCCATCTTAAGGCTCTTCCCTCCACCTAGCACACTCACAGGAGAGGTTATAACACCCTGATCCAGGTAGCATGAAGCCTGGGCTCACAGTCACTGCGACTCAAGTTCTGCAGCCTGGTAAGCCAGCCCTAGTCCTGTCTAGCAGCACAACCCACCACTCAGAGGCAGCTGGACAGGTCACTTCACTACAGGCCTGCCTGGTGACCCCACCCACTTACTGGAAAGAGGCTGCTTGGGCCACCTCACTGCAGCCCCACCTACTAGCCTTGTCTACTTCCTGTGAAGTACGTCAGCAGCTCTTCCCTGGACAGTCCACCAGCTGAACTGCAGAAGGAAGCACAATCTCACATCAGGTCCCAAGAAGTGGCACAGCAGAAGGGCCACCAGCAGACCCACACTCAGCTAGCTGAACCAAAGCACATCCACACCCCTGGCTCAGAGAAGCAGCTCAGCTGTCACATTCCTGGAAGACCTGCCTCTGAATCTTTGTGGCATTGCATGCACATGCATCTGAGTGAGAAACAGCCTGGCTAATGTGCCCCTGTTGGGCCCATCCCTGGTCAGAGAAGCAGCACAGTGACCCTGCCACTGGCAAACCAGTCCTGGAAACCCTAAACCACCATATATGCTCACCTCCAGCCTGAAAATCAATCTAGCCACCACATCCCCAGTGAGCCAGCTCCCAAGAAAACTGACTCAGAGGGAGCATGTGCACACCACCAGCCTGTGTATCAACCCAGCAAATCCTCCCTTGGCAAAGATGTGCCATCACCACCACAA
>NW_007787891.1:0-2411 GCF_000696425.1 Galeopterus variegatus
TAAAGAGTCAAGAGAAACTTTAGAATATACTGGCTTCACCGGTCTACAAATTTTCGTACTGCTCCTATAAATTAAACATGAAAAATTATAGCTAGAATAATAATTACTAAGACCAGAAAGATAAATTTACCAGAATGCTTTTTATTATCACCACCTACATCAGAATGAAATGTGTCCTATAAATTAAACATGAAAAATTATAGCTAGAATAATAATTACTAATACCAGAAAGATAAATTTACCAGAATGCTTTTTATTATCACCACCTACATCAGAATGAAATGTCTTGCTTAAATCATGAACATGTATATCCAGAAACAAAGGAGATAAGAAAGCTTACCAGAAAAAATACCTCATCTTCAAATGTCTTACAAAAATATATATGTACACATATGTACATATACATATGTAATATACAAACATACTATAGACACACACACATACACACAATTTGAAACCGAGAAAACAAATGATAAAGTAAATGAGGTAAGATATTAACAATAGGTTAATATAGGTAAAGGATATTCTTTCTACGCTTCTTGAAAATTTATACGAGGTTTTAAATTATTTCGAAATAGAGTTATGAAAAGAAAGCTGGCAAAAATATTTAACCATAAAATAAAACAAAATGCAAGTGAAATTTCAAGTATTTCTTCCTCTTAGAAATAAAGATGACTCTAATAATTGCTATAATCTTTTTCTAAAGGAGAATTTGAAAATATTTAAAAGTTACAGTCAATAACAATAATATACTAATTCAGTATATAAAACTTTGGAGTTTTTTTCTTACATGACTCTCCTATGTATAAATAATGAATCTCTGATAGAAACAACAATGAAAATTAAACTTAAAATAATTCTAGTTGGCCAGACATAACATGAGATTGAACAAAACATAAAGTAACAGCAGTCAAATTTTATTTGTTCCCTTTTTAATAACTCCAGTATATTCAAAGCTGCCGGTCTGAAATATAATCAGGAATCACATTGCATTCTCTAGGGAGTCCACCAAGTACTGTCATAGCCTCAAACATTTCTGGCAAGTGTGGATGCCCCAGATTCTCCCAAGTTAGAGACTATAAACATGATTAAGTATAATCTACTTTAAGGATATTCAAAATCTGCACTGAGCCTTGGAAAAAATGTACTAATAAACGTTTCAGTATGCAGTAGCTTTGTTCAGCACCAACACACTCACCAGGATTTAAAAAGATTAGAAATAAGCCAACACTTCTAAATAAAATCAATTTTTAAATTGGTTAAATAATTAAGCTGAGGTACAAATTTAATGGTTCTTAAGTCATCATAGTCAATGTTTTAAAGTTCAACTTAAAATAAACAGGCAACTAATGAGGGAAGGAAAAATCTTCATGTGTCATTTAAAAGCAGGTTCTTTTGAGTATTATTCTTCTCAAAGAGAAAGCAGTGAAAAATTTGTTGGCATCTTACATATTCACAAAGCAATCATTGTTAGAGGTGTAGTTTCACAATGTTCCCCAGAAAAACGATTTAGAGGCATCAGAGACTCCTCAACAAAGCTAATTAACAGTGCTGACATTCAGTCATCTACTCATTTAGTCCTGAGTAAATATTCCGTGCAAGAGCAGTATGAAAGTTCAGACTGAGGACCTTTTTTTAGACATTAGGATGTCTAATAATTAAATTCTTATTTTCCTTTTATTGACAATAGCCCTCTGGACTAAGTTTAAGACAAATACACATGGCACTAAATTTTGCTATGCTATGTATGTTGTAATGTTCCATTGAAGATACAAAAAAGATATAAAAGCAAATTTTTATCTTCAGGAGCCTAACTATATGACTCAATTATTTAAATTAATAAATCCTTTTGCATATTCTATTGGCAAGCATGCTAGGTTTTTTCCCATCTGGTAACCTGCTTTACAGAAAAAATTTATGAAGGACTAAGACATGGGGATGCCTTATAATCTCCTGATGCCATGCCACAGCAATTTCCCCCTTAAAAATTAAAAACCAGCATTAGGACTCATGAATGGCAAGCTCTGGCTCTAAATGACTACATTTAATGGGTACATACAAACTTGAAAAAAATAGAAAAGCAGTGATAGTAAAAGCAGGCAGGCTTCTCTTTCCCCACCTTTGTACACACACACATAAACACACACACACACACACACTCACTCACTTGCATAATCTTAAGATATCTCCTCAAAGGTGCATTTTCACTAAGTTCCCACATACAAACTCCTTAACTGCATACTTGTTCTCACACACACACACACACACTCACTCACTTGCATAATCCTCAAAGGTGCATTTTCACTAAGTTCCCACATACAAACTCCTTAACTGCATACTTGTTCTGAGGAAGGAAGTGATTTATCTATGGGTGGCTAAACAATGAGTGATGGAGTTTGGATGTGTTGTCC
>NW_007787892.1:0-2411 GCF_000696425.1 Galeopterus variegatus
TACAGCCAAGTTAACAGACAAAAAAAAAAAAAAAAATACATCAAAAACAAATAAACACACACACACACACCAGTTATCTGCCATCTGTCCCTATATTTGTTTATCCAAATCAGAAATGGCAATGATAAATAGTGAGTCATTTCGTATCCAGAAATAAAGCAGGCCAAGGAAAGCTGAAGAGATTTCATCATGGAGTTCCTGCTGCTTCTGAAACTCAGCAGGCCGTCAGGAGGGTCAAGCGCAGCAGCACAGTGTGGCTGCAGTTCTCCAGCCACCAGGGTGTGGTCTAAGGGGAATTAAGCTAATACGGACTTCAGGGTAGGGCAGAGAGAAACCTGAAGCAATGACATGTGACATACACCTTGGGAATAAATATGTTTTATGGATATGTTAAACTTGAGGTGTACATCACAGGCATCTGAAAAGAAGGAAGGTCAACTACCTGCTCAGTATCAAACCTACACCCAGGACAAATACCCCATCTGACTTGTTGGCCCAGTTTTTTTCCATCAGACATTTTTATAATTAGATTTGTGACAAAAAGTAAAAATACAAACGAAGAAGAAAGCATTGTTTTAAGGTACACGTGACAAAAAGGACTGCCTAATCTCTCTTGAGCCTACACAGACAATACAAACAAGCAAATTTGTTCCTTCAGAAGCTACTTTGTGTGGTCCTCAGACTCAGACCTGCTGGCAGGCAAAAATCTATCTATGACATCTCTTGACTCATATTTCATTATAAACCATGACCATTACCTGCTGTTTTGATGACCTGCACGGCATTAGCAAGATCCTTAGCCTGAAGTATCAATCCATAGTGATGCCTCCAGTGGCCGCAAGTGAAGCCAAGGAGTAGGAGATGGGGAGAAGAGAAGAGTACAAGCAGAAAAATGGAGAGCACATAAAATGACTAGAAAGGGTAAAAAACTGGTTTAGTCATTTTAGGACTTCACAGAGCACCTCAAAATGTCACTGAGATCCCCGTTGCCAACTGCTTCACCTGCTCCCTTGGTGGAATATGAATGGTTCTTCAATTCATCAGCACAGTTTTAATAATATTGGCTTAAAATTTATCTAACCTAACCAAGCCAAGAAACATAACCAATGTCAGAAATATTGTTTTTAGTTCAGATGTTGTGTTTAGGAATTGACCTAGAGCAGGTAATGAGCTTTCAGAATTCAGGGAGGCCCCTTTGTTTTGAGACAGAGGGGTGAAGGCACACCCTAGTACTGCCGGGATATCTGCTGTGTTTCAGGGATGTTTTCATAAGTTATCTATTCCTCAAAAACACCAATACGGTATATGTCATCTCCATTCTATAAATGAAAAAACACACCTACAGCATATAAGTGACTCTCTCAATGTCCCAAAACCAGTTAAGTGGCAGAGCCAGATTCAAATCTAAAACTCTCTAGAACAATAGTTGTCCTCTCACTGAAGAACAAACAAAAAGCAACTCCTCCATCTGACAGCATGTGGACCACTTAGGACTCTGCTCATTGCAGGGACATTGCCTCCAAAGCCCATTCATTCATTCAAAATATAGAGCTCCATCTCAAACACTAACACAATCATGAATGATAAAGACCCAGGGACCTACTCTGGCGAGGCTAGCTGTAAAGCTGGGTGAAGTTGTGATGCAATGAATAAATTCAATAAACAAACAACATAACACCAGAGAGCAATAATGACCATGCACAAATAAGACACAGACCAGCACAAGAGTGGGGCCAGGGGCCTCACTCACACTGAGTGGTTAGGAAAGGCTACACACTGAGGGGGTAACATTGAAGCTGATAACGGAAAGACAAGACAGAACCAGCATGTGAATAGCTAGTGGCAGAACATTCCAGATCAGGGATTTGCAAGCAAATGTCCTGAGGAAGAAACAGGCTTGTTGTGAAATAGAGAATAGACCTATTTGGCTGGAGCAGAGTAAGGGAGAAAACAAGAGAAGAGGTAGGAAAGATATGCAGGGACTGACTGGTCACGTTGATTTTGATGCAAAGGTAGAGTTTACATTTTACTATAATTGTGATTGGAAATGTTCATAGGTTTCTTTTTAACCAGAAAAGTGACACACTTTGACTAGGGTTTATAGAAGGTTACTCTGGCTGCTAACGAATTGGAGGAAGCCTAGAGGGAAACAGGGAGGCTGGCAGAAGCCACTGCAATGACCAAAGGACAGAGGACGGTGACTTGGATCAGGGTAGTAGCAGGTGGAGATGAAGAGCCAAGGACAGATTCAAGATCTATTCTGGAATTAGAATGTGCAGAGCATGTTGATGGATTGGACGTAGAATGAAAATGAAAAGAAGCAAGAGGACTCCTGGTTTTTTGGCTTGAGCAACAGGGTGGGTGGTGGTGCATAAAGATGAATAAAGACTGAGAGAGGAACCTTTTTTTTT
>NW_007787893.1:0-446 GCF_000696425.1 Galeopterus variegatus
TATCCCAAATGGGGAAATAGTGGAAGCTCTTTCCTTAACAACAGGAAAAATATGGGGCTGGCCAGTTAGCTCAGATGGTAGAGCATGGTGCTGACAACACCGAGGTCAAGGGCTCAGATCCCCTTACCAGCCAGATGCCAAAAATAAAAAAACAAAAACAAACATAAAACCGCAGAACAAGAACAGGGAAAATACGAGGATATCCACTCTCACCACTTCTATTTAACCTAGTATTGGAAGTAGAAGTCAGAGCATTCAGGCAAGAGAAAGAATTAAATGGCATCCAGATTTGAAAAGATGAAGTCTCACAGTCCATGTTTGCAGCTGACATAATCTTATATATAGAAAAACCTGAAGATTCTTCAAAAAAAACCTCTTAGAACTCATAAATGATTTCAGTAATGTTGCAGGTTACTAAATTAACATTAAAAAATCAGGACCATTTT
>NW_007787893.1:4655-7066 GCF_000696425.1 Galeopterus variegatus
TATATCAAACTAAAAAGCTTCCGCACAGCAAAAGATACAGTTAACAGAGTGAAAAGGCAACTGACAGAATGGGAGAAATTATTTGCAAACTATGCATCCAACAAGGGATTAATATGCAGAATACACAAAGAAGTCCAACAATTCAACAGTGTGAAAAAAAGTAACCCAATTAAAAAATGTGCTATGGAGCTGAATAGATGTTTCTCATATGATGATAAACAAATGGCCAATAGATAAATGAAAAAATGCTCAACATCACTCAGCATCAGAGAACTGTAAATCAAAACCACAATGTGATATCATCTCACCCCAGTTAGACTGGCTATTATCAAAAAGACTGAGAATAACAAATGCTGGTGAGGATGTAGAGAAAGGGAACCCTCCTACACTGTTGTATAAACTGTAAATTAGTGCAGCCAATATGGAAAACAGTATGGAGGTTCCTCAAACAACTACAGATAGAACTGCTATATGAAAGGAATATAACTTAAAGGAATGGAAATCATCATATTGAAGGAATACCTGCACTCCCATTTTTATTTCAGCTCTATTTACAATAGTCAAAAGTTGAAATCAACTTTTGTCCACTGTCAGATGACTGAATAAAGAAAATGTGGTGTATGTAATCAATGGAATACTACTGTGCCATAAAAAAGAATGAAATTCTGCCATTCACAGCAACATGGATGATCTTAGAGAAAATTAGGTTAAGTGAAATAAACCAGGCACAGAAAGAGAAATACCACATGTCCTCACTCATATGAGATAGATAAAATAAAGAAAGAAAAGAAAGAAAAAAAGAAAGAGAGAGAGAAACAATCACAAGAATACATTAAACTTTCAAAAAGAAGAGAGAGAGAAGATGTGGTTTTTAGAGGTGGGAAAGGCGGAGAGGAAAGAGGGTAGGTAACAAACTAGTTAACGGTCATAAAGACTGATTATGGTTAGTAAACATAAATATAATAATTATCCTGATTTGATCACCACATATTATACACATATATTGATACTTGATTCTGTATCCCAAAAATATATATAATCAATTATATTTCAATAAAAAAACTGTCAATAAATAAATAAATAAGTAAAATACATAGCTAATTTTTTTGTTTTCTTGTATTTTAAATAGAACACTCTTTTTTTTTTCTGGCATTAAAGTATTGCTATTGAAATGTCTGATCCTAATCTATTTTTCATTCTTTACAAAACACTTGTAGCTTTTATTTGTGCAAAGACTTTTTTCTTGTTCTTTATATTCCTTTTTACTCAAACATGTTTTGTTGGTCTTTCTGGTCAGTATTTTCAGGTAAGAATGTGATCTTTCATAGTGGAAATTCAAAATTTATATTTTATTAATTTCTGGAGTCTGTTATTTTACTTTTTATTATGTGTTCTTTTTGTTTTTGTTTTCTTCTCTAGGAAATCTACTACATTTTTGCTGAATATTGTCTGTCTATTTTTGGTACTTATCACTTCTAAAGCCCTTTTTGTTTTTATCTTCATTATTTTTCATTTCCAAAATTGCCTTTTATCTTTTATTTATCTTAATAAAATACTTTTTGCATTTAATTGCTCTTTTGTTTCTTCTAATTTAGTGTATACATCTGAATTTTTTGTGTGTGGATAGTTATTTCCAGTTTTTTCATATCATTTCTAATGATGTGAAATTATTCTAATTATTTCAAGTTTTAGTTTGTGGTGTACTTGTCATCCATAATTGGTTTTTTAAATGTACTTTAGCTTGCTTTAAAATCTTGAGTTATAATTTTGATCATTTTTTACTAATTCTTTTAGGCATGAGTTTGTGGAAATGTTAATTTGGTCTTGTACTTTTTAAAAACTGTATTAAATATGTATGAGGTTTGGCTTCAGAATTTTCTGTCATTCATTGCTAGATGGAATTATTTTCCTGGGATTTTAGAAAAAGGCATAATTCACATATATTTTCTAAATTCATTGATATCCAATTTCTCTTTTTATGTTTTGTTAACATATGAGTATATATAGTGATTTTCTATATGAGATTTTCTGGATCTCTTAATTTTTCAGTTACCTGTAACTGTTCTTTGTTTTGCCTTTTTGGTCCTTATCTTTATCAGTTTTTATTCATCACCTAGTAGATTGTCCTCAATGTGGGATGTTCTCCTAGAAGGAAGCCCTAATCCAGGTATTTTGAAACCTCATTCAAGGTATGAATATGATACTTATTTGATATTTTTTTATTTTTAATTTTTTTTGTCTTTTTTGTGACCAGTAAGGGGATCGCAACCCTTGGCTTGGTGTCACTCGCCAGTGAGTGCACCGGCCACCCCTATATAGGATCTGAACCCAAGGCGGGAGCGCCGCTGCGCTCCCAAGCGCCGCACTCTCCTGAGTGTGCCATGGGGCCGGCCCTTTACTTGATATTTTTG
>NW_007787894.1:0-1136 GCF_000696425.1 Galeopterus variegatus
CCCCTCAATCAGTACAGGACAACTCAAAGGGGACTGGTTGGGAATGCAGAATTGCATGGGGTGCAGTTTGATGAGAAAACTCAGGCCCAGATCAAAGTTTCTATACAACCCAGGTGCAACGGGTCCCCGGAGAGCCGGAAGTACCTATAAGGTCAACCATCAAACCCCGAGCTTCAGGGGCCAGCCTGTGGCTCACTTGGGAGAGTGTGGTGCTGATAACTCCAAAGCCAAGGGCTTGGATCCCTACATAGGGATGGCTGGTTCGCTTACTTGGGAGAGCATGGTGCTGACAACACCAAGTCAAGGGTTAAGATCCCCTTACCAGTCATCTTTAAAAAAACCAAAAAACCCTGAGCTTCACAAAAAGCCTTCCCTAGGGAAACAGCAGCAAAGCAGCAACTTAGCTCAACCACGCAGCTCAAGTACCGGTTCCCACAGGAAGGTCCCCCGTTTTAGAAGTAAGCAAAGGACAAAAAATTAGTTCCGGCCCAGGCACACCACCAGAGCCTTGGGACCTGCCTGAGAACACAAGGCTTGGAGCCAGGGATGGACCGCACTCCCACATCCAAGCATACCATCAGAGCCTCAGGGCCCACCCAGGAACACGGCTGCTACAGGGATGCAGCTGGGGACTGGACCCCTGCCCACAACCAAGTACACTGCCAGCACTTCGGGGCCCTGCCCAGGGGCCCAGGGTATGGAGCTGACGACCAGACCCCCCTCACACAACAGGCACACCGTGCCAGTGCCTTGGGACCCACCCAGGGACCCCAGTCATGCAGAAGGGGACCGGACCCCCGCCCACAACCAGGCACACTGCCAGCATCTCAGGGCCCTGCCTGGGGGCCCAGGGCATGGAGCCAGGGACCAGACCTACCTCCCACAACCAGGCACTCGCCAGGACCTTGGGGCTCCACCCAGGGACCCAGGCGTGGAGCTGGGGATCAGACCCCTCTCCCACAACCAGGCACACTGCACCAGCACCTTGGGGCCCGCCTGGGGACCCAAGGCATGGAACTGGGGACTGGACACTCCCCACAACCAGGCACACCACCAGCACAAAGGAGCATGCCAAAAACATCACCTCCATCTGGGTGGCCCACCACAGCCACTTATGTAGTCCAATGAGGGGGAAA
>NW_007787894.1:2136-2411 GCF_000696425.1 Galeopterus variegatus
GAGTGAAGGGCATTGAGAATTAGCAATTGTATTTAGCAGCATAACTGTCACTGGTGACTAGATAAGCTGTCTTGGTGCAGTGGGTTAGAGTATGGGATGAGATGAATTGGAGACAATGAGTACAAACAACTTTTGGAGGAGAGCTGAGATGTAGCGGTAGCTAGTAGAAAACGTGTAGGCAAGGGTAGAATTTTGTTTGTTTTGTTTTGTTTTTGGCAGCTAGCCGGTACAGGATCTGAACCTTTGACCTTGGTGTCATCAGCACCACACTCCAC
>NW_007787895.1:0-2410 GCF_000696425.1 Galeopterus variegatus
ATGGTGTACAGTATTATACATTTCTGCAGTATTTTTAAATTTTGCTTTGTTTCTGATGGTTTTGTTCACTTATGTTGGGTTGGTGAATTTGTGAATGAATCTTTGAGATGTTTATATGCCTTTCCCCTGGTGACAGCTAGTGACTCCCCAAGTGGTTTGTTGATGACTTGGATGATTAGATGTATTTCTGTTCACTTATGTTGGGTTGGTGAATTTGTGAATGAATCTTTGAGATGTTTATATGCCTTTCACCTGGTGACAGCTAGTGACTCCCCAAGTGGTTTGTTGATGACTTGGATGATTAGATGTATTTTTGAAAGAGGTAAATATTCAGCTAGATTAAGCTTCATTTCAACACTCAATTTGTAAAATACTCATAAATGTTGTTTTCCATCTCTTTTTACAGTGATATAGTTTATTTCAGTATTCTTTATAATTCTTTTTAACTAAATATATAGGTTTGTCAGCAGAACAAGACTTTAAAATGACAGCAGACAAAGAGCAAGAAAGGCTTGATGGAAGTGAAAGTAAGCATCCACAGGTGAGTAAAAATGTAAATTTAAATTTCTGGCTGAATTTTGTTTGCTTTGCTTTAATAATGTAGCATAGTCCAAATGAATTACCTTTGGGCTTGCCTTTTAGAATGACTAAATTGTAATTGATTATTTAATCTTTAATTTAAAAAACATTTTAATTACTTATAAAACTTTAAATATTCTTAGAGTCTATACTAACTTATAGCTAAATTTTATTCTTGAAGGTGAGGGAAAAATTTTTCTGAATATTGTTTGGCCTTCCATTTTTATAACCTCCTTACATGTTAAAGAAGGTAACATGAAATACTGAATTATATAATTAAGCAGTTGAAATTATAAACAATATAAATGTTATGGCCACTGACTTGGATTCATGTTGAGGAGCAGTCACCCCCAGTTGTTCAAAATTTGTATTTTCATATTGCCGATCACTAAAACAAAGATTAAAGATTTGTTCCTCCTTGTGGTTTCTAATTGACTTCAGTGTCTACATTTAGGGAGTGTATGGGGCCATAAAATCAACCCAACTGCTTGTTAAGAGAATCATACCTTCCAGAAAAGAAAGGTGTTAGGATATGTACAATAACTTTCTAACCCATTTCATTTCCATGGAGGAAATCAATAAATATTTCTAAAATATTTGTATCCACTGTCGTTAGTGGACATTAGACTGTTTTAGAATGGGACTTTAGTAGATAGTCTATATAGATGTATAACACTATCACAGTGTATAATTTGAATTTAAATTTAAGAATTTACTTTTCTTTCTAATTGGTGTGGATGTTGACCCCTCATTAAGTTGCTGTACTTTCCCGTTACTTATCTTTAGAGAGATTACTTAACTCCACTGTCTGGGCTCAATATTTATGGTATAGTGATATAAAGTCTTTTTAAGGGAGGAACCTTTGTGGTATTAACAGTCATCTACTAATTCATTTTTGGTAGATTTAACACATAATGAATTAAGGTTAGTCGAAAGAAACAGTGACAAAACTGTTGACTCATGTTTTTCTCCTATTTTAGCCTAAGGCAAATTATTTTTCACATCTTAGTTACATGCAATGATTTATGGATAGCTAAACATAGATTAAGAAGTCTAGCCATTAAATAATTAGCTATTTTCTAATTTTTCTTTGTTCATCCTTGATTATTTAAGGATAAAGTTACTTTGAAAATGTGCACCCTTACAGAAAAGACATCTTTGAATCAAACCAAGCAAATTTATCTCCCACTTTTTCAGGTGCAAAAAATGTCTCAAGAACCAGAAATGAATAAGGATTGTAATAGAGAGGATGTATCTGTATATTCAGGACCTCCTTTCATGCAAAACTATGAGGAAATGTCAATTCAAGAAGAAAAATTAGAGTGGAAGAATAACTCAAAATTTATCACCGATGAGTTAAACCAGAGGTTTGGTGAAATGTGTGAAAAATACAAAATTACTGCTTGTCCTGAGGAAGAGCCACTACATGATAATTCTAAAGGAGGAGCCGATTTAAAGGAAATACCCTCTAATTTGACAAAAGATATAGTTGATTGTGTGGGAAGTAATGTACTTGGAATCTCTGTAGAACTCCAGGCACTTCCTGAACAAAAAGAAGACCCCAGTCTCAAAGATATCTTTCCATCTCATTCACACTCTGGGTCCACAGAATACACTTGCCAGTCATCTTCTAAGCTTTATTTAAATGAAAATAAATTAGATGGTGAAAACGATAACAAACTAGACACTGAGTATGTTTTTAACACAAATGAGGAGAATTTTTATAGTGATACAGAAAATAAAAAAGGAAGGAATCCAGAAGTGGTTACAGTTGAAGTAAAGGAACACCAAGAGTTTGATATGCAAATGACAGAAAATATGATCCAGAACA
>NW_007787896.1:0-2410 GCF_000696425.1 Galeopterus variegatus
AAAACACTAGTTTCATACCCAGAAAATAACCTACTGCCAGAGTGATGATGACCAAGAGGCTAGAACAAGAGCTGTTGCCACAATTATTGAATGAAGGTTAGAAACAGCCCAGCAAATAAAACCTGTGAATACACCAGGAGGACCCTCTAGAGCTCACATCACAAAATCCTAGCATATAGTAATGTTTATGGGAGGCAAAGAAAAAGAAGATGTAGACAAACTGGAAAAATACAGGAAAACTGTACTGGTGCTATTACTGTAAACAGCAGAAGCAGCAGCAACTGCTACTGTCAAAATTCTATTGTATACAATCTTCTGAATACTTTTTCTTTATCCAAAATGATTTTGGCTTTAGTTTACAAACATCTTGATTCATTGCCATCAAGGTGATTTTAAGAAAGTAGAGAAAAGGGAGAAAAATGGAAACTAGAATATAAACAGATATTAAACATGTAGACTATTACTTGTAACTTACCCTATATCCTGTCTTCTGGTCCAGGAATGGCAAATAGGTTTTATCTTATGTACCAATTCCAACTGATTGATAGAGGCTGTGTTGAGAAGGACTGCTTGCACTAAATGGAAAGGAGAATAGAAAGGCCTACCCTAGATGAAGGACAGAGGAAATTAAGCAGCAGTAATATGTATCTGCCACCTGGGGTCTAGTCACATGGTTCTCAACCATAGGCAATTTTGTTCCCAAGGGTCACCTGGCAATGTCTGAAGACATTTTTAGTTGTGCCAACTAGATAAGGGGAGCAGGGGAGGAGGTAACTACTGGTAGAGGCCAGAAATGATGCTAAACAGCCTACAGTGTCCCCCTCCCCCAAATAAATAATTATCTGGGCCAGAATATTAATAATGCTGAGGGAGGACTGGCCAGCCACCAAATAAATAAATAAAAATAATGCAGAGGGTGGAGAATCATGGTCTAGTCAAATCTATCCTATAGTTAGTCCATGGATCCAGGTCTTCAGTCAAATGACATTAAATTTGTCTTCAGACAGTTTTCCTGAGCTACCTTTCCTAATGCCAGAGCAACTGTATGTTAGAACTAGGGAATCAGTTTGATTTATGTAGATCACACTGATCTGTCCCTAACTTTTACTGTGATCACGGACATAAATTATTTTATCCCTTAAAGCCTTGGTTTCTTCATCTATAAGAAAAAGGGGTTAGACTACATAATCTCTGTGTTCACAGACAAAAAACCAAAACTGCTAGGAAGCCGTTAAATAAGCTAAAGGAATAAAAGCCCTCATAGTAGTAATAAAGCCCTTGTTGATATCCTCTTAAACAAAAGACATTTTTCTTTAGCTTAAGACAAGTTGACCAATTTCAATCTCCACTAATGTGGAATTACTGGATGTACCTGAAATTTAAACTTAATTTTCATGTAATGCTTAAATATTTTCCTTCTTTAAGATGCTTCGGCATCTCTCAAGGTACTTCCACCTGCTTGTTCATCACCAGGACAAGATCTGATTTTGGCTTCTTCCAACTCTCCAACTACCTATATTCTGTCATCTCTTGTATCACTCGAGCTACTAGGACCAATTACATAGCTGCTTATAAATACATTTCTCCTTTTTAACTCTGCAAATCGCCTTCATGATCAATTAAACAATTCAAACATTTCAGGGCTTTCTCTGTGCCTATGGTCTTAACCTTGAGGGTGGGTACAGAGGCTGGAGCCAAGTGTTGGTATAAGAAAGACATGTAAAGACAGAAGTTCTAGCTACAAACATTCACAACATTCACAGGCTAATAAAGAGGATGAAACATGTGAAGCTACTGGAGAACAAGTTGCATTTACTAGGCAGTAGCAGAGAAATGTCATTATGACAGCAAGAAATGCCAGAAAAATGAAATGTCTGCTGTATACAGATGAAGGATGACCCATAAATTATGATTGAAAAAAAAAAAAGCATTAGGAAAAAATTCCATATGAATCAGATGCAAAAGGATTGCAGACATCTTGCCTATGGCTTCAAAAGGTGACTATCTTTTAAAGATATGTCAGACAGATATGCAAAATATGGCTGCAAAAACAAACTGGAAGAATCAATTAATGTTCCTGAGAGTTAAATTACACAGAAACATTTGGAACTTAATGATTTAAAATCACATCTATCAAAATACAGATGCCATAAACCACTCTAAAAAGGGGACATTTATATAAGAACATAAGGGGCAGCAAACTTGACCATACAGATAGTCATCTACGTCTCCAACATGTGCACTGAGGAACTTTTTCTGAAACAGAGTGTGTATATTTACTTTTAGAGGTCAATTTCTAAGTATTAGGAATATGCCCTGAACCTAAACTCTTTAACCCTTATGGCACAAACATTTATATGTTTTTCTAACTCCTAATCAAATTATTTTCACCTGTGGTGCCTCTTGTGGT
>NW_007787897.1:0-2410 GCF_000696425.1 Galeopterus variegatus
AAAAAAAAATCCTAACATTCCTATGGAACAACAAAAGACCCCAAATAGCCAAAGCAATTCTGAGCAAAAAGAAGAAAGCTGGAGGAATTATATTCCTGACTTCAAATTATACTACAAAGCTATCATAACCAAAACAGCATGGTACTGGCATAAAAACAGACACTCAGACAAATGGAACAGAATAGAGAACCCAGAAAACAAGCCACATATTTACAGCCAAATGATCTTTGACAAGAGCACCAAGAATATACAATGGGGAAAGGAAAGCCTCTTTAGTAAATCGTGCTGGGAAAACTGGATATCGGTATATAAAAGAATAAAACTAGATCCATACCTCTCACAATATACCAAAATCAACACAAAATGGATTAAAGACTTAAATAGAAGAACTGAAACTTTAAAACTCCTTGAAGAAAACATAGGGGGAAAACTCCAGAATGTAAGGCTGGGCAAAGACTTTATGAATAAGACCCCAAATGCACAGACAGCAAAAGGAAAAAATAAACAAATGGGATTACATAAAACTGCAAAGCTTCTGCACAGAAAAGGAGACAGCCTACAGAATAGGAGAAAATGTTTGCAAACTGTAAATCTGACAGGAGATTAATATCTAGAACAGACAAGAACTCACACGACTTTACAGTAAAATTTTTTAAATAAATAAATAATTAAAAATGAGCAAAAGAGCTGAACAGACATTTCTCAAA
Source organism: Galeopterus variegatus (assembly GCF_000696425.1). Lineage (NCBI taxonomy): Eukaryota > Metazoa > Chordata > Mammalia > Dermoptera > Cynocephalidae > Galeopterus > Galeopterus variegatus. The sequence continues at coordinate 708 of NW_007787897.1, forward strand.
GAGACATACAAATGGCCAACAGGGAAATTATCAAAAAGACAGAGAATAACAAATGCTGGCAGGGATGTGGAGAAAGGGGAACACTTCTGCCCTTATGGGACTGTAAATTAGTACAGCCATTATAGAAAATAGTATAGAGCTTCCTTAAACAACTAGAAAACATATATTTCTATTGAAGACACCTAGTAATGTTTTGGGATTAATTCAAAGTCTTTCACAATTTTTTCTGACAGACTTCCTCATCTTTACTAAAACTGAAGTCTAATGAAATCTCAGCCCTGTTTAAAACTCCTCACTGGCTCCCTACCAGCCGCAGAATAATACCCAGCCCCACCCCTACCAGCCTCATCCTGACTCCCCACCCCACCCCTAAATCCATGGGCGCTTTGAACCAGTTGAAGCAGTACAAATGCTTATTTTTTCCCAAATACACCTTGCTGTTTTATAATTGTTGTCTTTAACGTGTCATTTTTTTCTTGGAATGTGCTTTTATCCAACTAATAAAGCCTTATTATTTTCGAAGCCAAGTTCAGAGGCCCTCTTTTTCAGGAAGACTCTGGCCTCTCCAAATAGAGTTAATCATTTCCTCTCTAATAATGCAAATTATTTGTTTTTACATTTGATTTCCCTAACAGATTGAGAGCTGCCTAGGGGCAGAGACCAAAAACATTTATTATGTGGTAATTAAGAGCAGGGACTTTAAGGGCCGAGCCTGTGGCGCACTCGGGAGAGTGCGGTGCTGGGAGCGCAGCAGCACTCCCCTGCGGGTTCGGATCCTATACAGGGATGACCTGTGCGCTCACAGCACTCACTGGCTGAGCATGGTGTGGCCGATCTCAAAAAGGACAAAAAAAGAAAAAAAAAAAGTAGGGACTTTAAGAGGAATTGGTAAAGGTTTACAAAAATCAACTACATTGTATACTGACAAATTAAAAAATAAAATAAATTCTTTTTTAAAAAAAGAGCAGGGATATTATAATCAGATCTGGATTCAAATTCTGAGTCCATCACCTACAGCTGAGTGGCAAGGGCAAGTTTCTTGACCTCTCTATGCCTTAGTTTCTTTGCTTGTAAGTGAAAGCATTAGTGTTTAGAATACTGGTTTGAATTAGACTATATGTTTGAGTCCCTGTTCTACTGTGTACTAACACTGTCAACCAAGACAAACCACTTATCCTCTTTCCCTCCATTTGTTCATCTATAAAAGAGTGTATAACGATACCTCATAAGGTTTCTGAGAGATTTAAAGGTACAATATATGTAAAGCAATATGATGATTAATTTTATGAGTTGGCTTGGCAAGGCCACAGTACCCAGGAATTTGTTCAAAAACTAGTTTAGATGTCACTGTGAAAGTTATTTTCTAGATGAGATTAACATTTAAATCAGTGAAGCAAATGATATGGGTGGGTCTCCTCCAATCAGTTCAAGGTCTTAAAATAAAAGATTGAAGCACCCCTCACCTCCACTGAGGAAGAGGGAATTCTGCCTCCAGACTGCCTTTGGACTTGAGCAGCAACATCAACTCTTCCCCGGGTCTCTAGCCTGTCACTTGCTCTGCTGACTGAACTTGCTAGTTCCATAATCTCATGAGACAATTCCTTAAAATAAATAACATCTCTCTCTCTCTCTCTCTCTCTCTCTCTCTCTCTCTCTCTCTCTCTCTCTCTCTCTCTCTCTCTCTCTCTCTTATATATATATAG
>NW_007787898.1:0-559 GCF_000696425.1 Galeopterus variegatus
GAGTAGGGAGATACTGGCCTAAAGATAATGAGCTGGAAGAGAGAGGTGTGAGAGTGAAGGGTCTACAGTAAATAAGTTCGAGGGGCCTGAGGCCTGTGGGCTTGCGGGGGCAGCCTGTTGGCAAGTGAATGACTGGTGGGGAGGCCAAAACAAGGGATGATTTCTGAGGTGAGAGCATGCGTTACTGCTGTAGCATCCTCTGAAGTGCAGGGAAAAGCCTCAATCCAACCTGAAAAGGTATCTACTAAGGCTAGAAGATAGTGTGTCCTTTTGTGGGGAGGGCAATATAAGGGCTGAAGAAGGCGTAGTAGGGTTTCATAGCCTATATGAACTGAATTATGGAAATCTAAAAGGATTTGCTCAGCTTGTGTGGTAGGGAGGACATAGCAACCAGAGAGAGTATACCAGCTGTCCGTTCTCTGTGCCCCCAACCATTGGAGGTGTTGTATTTGTTGAGGTGTGTATTGGGATAAGGGCGTAGGGGCCATAAGAGGGACCTGAGCAGGAGAGGAAGAGAGGGCACCTGGTGATTGAGCAGCCTATTTTGCAGTTAGATCTG
>NW_007787898.1:1209-2410 GCF_000696425.1 Galeopterus variegatus
TGAGGGAGAGCAAGGTTTAAAGTAGAACTGGGAGTTTTCAATGGAAGTAAGGTGAATAAATCGTAGGCAGGAAAGGGAGAGAATTGACTTGGCCTTATGGCTGAGAACGTCTTGACAGTTTGTTGTTTAAGCGTTAGTTTAGAGCTTTCTTATGCTAAAAGGGCAACTGCCAACAAGGCCAAGAAACAGGGGCCCATTCTCAAGCTTTGGTGTCTAGCAGTTTAGAGAGGTATGTAACCAGGGAGAAAATATCTCCTGCTTTTTGTCCCCAAACCCCGACTGCCAATCTTTAGGTTTTGGTGATGTATAGGATAAAAGGATGAGATAGGTTTGAGAGAGACAGAGCTGGGGCTGTGAGGAGAGTGGCTTTTAATTGCTGGAAAGGAGAATGAATGAACTTTGTGGGATTTAAAGGAATGGCAGGATCCTCTTTGGCTGCCCCATAAAGCAGCTTTGCTAGCATGCCAAAGTTAGGAATCCACAGGTGAAGACACCCTGCAAACCCCAAGAAAGAAAGGATTTTTACCCTTTGTAGTAGGAGTAGGGAATTTAGAAATCAGACTCTTGAACTGAAGAAGAAATTCGGGCCTTGTTGGGGGGCACTAGATATCCCCTGGAGGCCAGGAAATTAAGGAGAGCAACAGTGTGGGCCTGTGAGTCCTCATAGGAGGGGCTACAAAGGAAGAGGTCATCCACATATTGTATTAAAGTGCTAGAGGTTAGGGAAAGTTCAGATAAGTCTTGAACTAAGGCCTGGCTGGAAAGTGGGGGCTATCCCAAAACCCCTGAGGTAGTACTGCCCAAGTAAGTTAGGTGCATGTCAGGATCAGTCCTGTACTAAACAGTATGAGCCATTAGGCTTTATAACTGGAAGGATGGGTGTATTGAAAGGCAAGTGGGTAGGCCATGAGAGATGAGAAGAAAGGAGTTTGTGTATGATGGGTTTTAAGCCTATTAGGTGTTTGTTAGCTATGGGGTACTGTATGACATTATGGAACAAAGAAGGGTTCAGCAATTTAACAAGGATAGGGGAATGGTGCGTAGCAATGGAAGGAGAAGTGTCCCATACTAGGGATTAACCTTCTCTGAGGGGGAGGGGAAGGTGGAAGCCTCAGGGGCCAGGTCTGGGGTGGCCTGTAATAGGAGTATTGTAGCTGGAGTTAATGTGTTTAGGGTAAGAGTGGCTTTGAATTTGGAAAGA
>NW_007787899.1:0-2410 GCF_000696425.1 Galeopterus variegatus
CAAAAGATAAGTCATAAAAGCAATATAAGACTTTGGATCCAGACTGCCTTGGTTTAAATCCAGGCCCAACAATTTTAGGACTGTGTGATACTGTCCAAATTATCGCACTTCTTGGAACCTCAATGTTTCTTCATGGTACAATGAGAAAAAACTTTGCATCTAATTCCTGACTGGTTTTGAGGATTGTGTTGATAGACATGAGGCATTTGCAACAACCCTTGACTCTTAGTAAGCAGTCAGGAAGGGTTGGCTATTGTCATTGTAGTTGTTGATTTAATAATATTAAAATATATATATTAGAAATATATTGATAATAATTGGAAATAACAAAACCTTTTTTTCACCAAGGCTCTCGGACAAAAACATAAAGGAAAAAGCTGATAAATTTGACTAGGTAAAAATCCTCATCTATTAAATAAATATCCATAAATAATGATGAAACACAATAAACTAGGTTAAAAAATAACCTAGTTATCTATGCAATAACAGGTTAATTTCATTAATAGAAAAAGAGATATAATATAAATTTATTTAATCAAAAATAAGAGCTCCATTAGTTTTACTATTATGAGAAGAAATATAATTCCAAACAGCAATTATGGGTCTTAAAAAACATGCAAAAAACCCTCTATATTTTGCAATGTGCATTAATGGAACACATATAGACAGACAGACCAATGCAATGAAATAGAAGATCCCAAATAGTCCCAAGTTTTTATGGGAATGTAGTATATGATAAACATGTCATGGCAATCAATAGGCTAAAAAATGAACTTTTAAATAAATGTTACTAGGAACACTGGAGAATTTATTAATTATTTGTCCTGCTAAAAAAACAATCTCAAACTTACTTTAATTCAAAATGAATGGTTTAATTAAAAATGTATTAGTAAATAACATTTTACCCATGTTAATTTCCTGCTTTCAATCACTGTACTACGATTATATAAAATTTTAACGTTAAAGAGGGGTGGGTGAAGTATATTTGGCAATTATCTGTAAGATTTTTGCAATTTTTCTCCAGTTCTAAATTATCTCAGAATTAGAAGTTAAAAAATATATTAGCATTAGAAATTTTGTGGATGCTAAAAAGTTGCATTTGAATTCACTAATAAATGACTCAATTAAGCATTTTGGGAAAACATCCTTTATTTTGAAAACAAATAAGATGTTTAGATTGTATCATATACTAAAGTCAATTCCAATTTTTAATGATTTACATACAAAAGATAAGTCATAAAAGCAATATAAGACTTTGGATCCAGACTGCCTTGGTTTAAATCCAGGCCCAACAATTTTAGGACTGTGTGATACTGTCCAAATTATCGCACTTCTTGGAACCTCAATGTTTCTTCATGGTACAATGAGAAAAAACTTTGCATCTAATTCCTGACTGGTTTTGAGGATTGTGTTGATAGACATGAGGCATTTGCAACAACCCTTGACTCTTAGTAAGCAGTCAGGAAGGGTTGGCTATTGTCATTGTAGTTGTTGATTTAATAATATTAAAATATATATATTAGAAATATATTGATAATAATTGGAAATAACAAAACCTTTTTTTCACCAAGGCTCTCGGACAAAAACATAAAGGAAAAAGCTGATAAATTTGACTAGGTAAAAATCCTCATCTATTAAATAAATATCCATAAATAATGATGAAACACAATAAACTAGGTTAAAAAATAACCTAGTTATCTATGCAATAACAGGTTAATTTCATTAATAGAAAAAGAGATATAATATAAATTTATTTAATCAAAAATAAGAGCTCCATTAGTTTTACTATTATGAGAAGAAATATAATTCCAAACAGCAATTATGGGTCTTAAAAAACATGCAAAAAACCCTCTATATTTTGCAATGTGCATTAATGGAACACATATAGACAGACAGACCAATGCAATGAAATAGAAGATCCCAAATAGTCCCAAGTTTTTATGGGAATGTAGTATATGATAAACATGTCATGGCAATCAATAGGCTAAAAAATGAACTTTTAAATAAATGTTACTAGGAACACTGGAGAATTTATTAATTATTTGTCCTGCTAAAAAAACAATCTCAAACTTACTTTAATTCAAAATGAATGGTTTAATTAAAAATGTATTATTACTCACAAATCCAAAGTTCAAGTGGAAGCCTCCACTGATTGACTAACCTCTGCTGGGGATGCCTGTGTGTCAGAAGTCATTTGTGGGCCATCTGAGAAGCATAGTAAAAAAAAAGGCCTCAATCTCACATCTGGTGGACTATGGAAAACCAGTATGACTATGACTCAAAATCCATAAACAATAAAAAAGTGCTAAACTTGACTGTGTCTTGAAACACAGAAATAAAATGCCTCCGTGTCCAAATTACCATCAGAAACATCAAAAGATAAGTGAAAAACTGGGGAAAATTTTGACAC
>NW_007787900.1:0-2410 GCF_000696425.1 Galeopterus variegatus
ATATAGGATCCGAACCCATGGCCTTGGTGTTATCAGCACCGCACCCTCCCGAGTGAGCCACCGGCCGGCCCTAGAACAGCAATTTTTATGGGGAAGGAAGAGAAAGCACCCACAAGAGGTTGAGAAGGAGTAGACAAAGAGAAACAGGAAGGAGGAATTCCAAAAGAGAGTACGTTATTAAAACTAAGAGAAAAGTGTTTCAAGAATGGGAGATGCACACTGCTGAGAGGGCTAGAAAGAGAAGGCCTGCAAACTGTTCACTGGAGCTGGCAGCAGTGGTGGCTTCTGGGAGGCCTAGTATTGTAGCTGTGGAGTGTTAGCTTTGACCTCTGGAACGAGGAAAGATACACCAGATGCAGGTGTGGGAGGATATATAAATTTGTGGATGGGAAGATTAGAGTGTTCCCTGTTGATGGTCTGCATTTTCTTAGTGAAATAGGAGGTAAAGTGACAGTGAGAGCGGAGGGCAAGCAAGGATGGGAGTTTTGCAGATGGAGGAGCTGGTAAGTAGATGATGGGAAATTGTGAAATGTAAAGTCAGAGCTTACTAGAAGAACTGTTTTCTATTTGTGGTGGAGATCAGGGGTTGAGTCTTAAAGCATGAGTAGGCTCAGAGAAGGGAAGGGCTAGGCCCAGCATCCAGATCATGATGGACTGAGAATCAGTAAGCCTTCCAGAGCTTCTCAAGACTTACGCCACTACCTTTCTCTCCCCTGTCTTGGGCTTCTCCTCTTTCTCTGGCTAATTCTTTTCCTTCAGCCTATAAAGAAGCTCATCCTTTCCTGATGACTTGGCATCTGCTCCCAAATCAGAGTCCAAATTCTTTTCTCTCCATACTCAAAACCTCTGTAGCAAGAAAGTTTTTGAAATATTCAACTCCTCTTTTTTTTTTTTTCCCCTGTAGTTTTTTTCTTTCCTGGCTGTGTGTTGTCTTACTTTGGAGATTTTGGCTGCATCTTGAATTCTGGGGCTCTTTGTGGTCTTTTTTTTTCTTGTGGTGGTGGCTGGCAGGTACAGAGATCTGAACCCTTGACCGTGTTATACCACCACACCCTAACCAACTGAGCTAACTGGCAGCCCCACTTGTGGTCTTTTAAAAGCCTGAGTTCACTGTCAGGTTTATGCTGCATAGCTTGGAGTTATACAGTGCAGTCAGAAGCCTAGGGGAACCCCGAGGATTTTCATTAGGGGTGCATTGTAGGTGGTTCACTATGGAGGCAGAATGGAGATTAGTTTGTCAGAAGACTGTCAGAAGGCTGTTGGCTACAGCAGGCTAGAAAGGAACAGCAGTAGGAATTTGAGACGTTTTAAGGAGATGAAGTAGATAGGACTTGGTGACTGGGTAAGGAAGAGGGCTAGATTAAGAAGACTCACTTATTCCCAACTTTCTAATTCCGATGACCATGTAGATGGTGGTACCAACAGCTGAGGGAAGGTCAGCTATGAAGGCAGAAGACAAGTTCAGTTTTGGACATGCTGAGTTTGGGATATCTCTGTGACATCTAGATAGAGCTGCCTGGGCAGACAGTTGGATATTTGGTTCTAAATTTTGTGGAAGAGGTCTGGGCTGGAGGTTGCTGATTTGGGAGTTGAAAACATGAAGGTGGAGGCGATCCCCTAAAAGAGAGTGGAGTGAGAAGAGCTGTGGGTGTTGAGTGGACTCCTGCATTTAAGGTGCAGATTCACAACTGGTGACACTTAAGTATCCCATGAAAGGAGGCAGAGTCCTTACTTATGGAGATGTGATCACTGGGAAAGTGCACCCTTCTGGAAACCAAGGTAGTAGAGAGATTCCAGAAGGTGAGAGCCATCCAAAGTGTCAAATGTAGCAGAGAGATCCAGAGAGATAAGGCCTGAGGAAGGCCTGCCAGGTTTGGCAAAACGAAGGTCAAGAAGTTACTCTTGCCTGAGCAGGGTGAAGGGTGTGAGTGGAGGAAGGAGAAGCCAGACTGCCAAGCGTTGAGAAAGAAGGAAGTCGAGGCAAGCCAGCGAGACCACTATTTGAAGTCTGCATGAGAAGAGCACTAGGAAGGTAATTGGAGAGGGCACTTCGAGTGGAAGAGTGGCTTGATAGTTTTGTTTTTAGGACTCCTGAGCTTGTTTAAAGGCTGAGGGGAAACAGCTAGGAGTCAAGAGAGCCGGAGATTGGGAAAGGGGTTTTTTAAGGCCCAGCCCCATCCAGACTGCTTTCTTAAGCTTTGTCCAACAATTCCACACCCCTTATCTCATTTAATCTTTTCAACACCGTGAAGTTTGAAACAAAAGGCGAGGCTTGAAACAAAACGGTGAGCCCAGAGGTTGGGAAGAGACAGCTGTGGACCCACTTTCAGTGTTATGTCCACGCCACTATGCGTGAGGAAATGCCACAAAACTGTCCAGCCCCACACAACCTAGGGAGACGTGGGGGGTG
>NW_007787901.1:0-2410 GCF_000696425.1 Galeopterus variegatus
TAACTATTCTAATTAGATCATTACACAATATATGCATGTATTGAAACAACAAAACAATAAATATGTACAATGAAAAAAATTAAAAATAAAAGGTATTTCCTGAAGGGTTCATAAAAATAATGAACTCATTGGAAACCAACTTTGCTACGCACAAATTCATTTTACGCAAACTTTACAGGAAAAGAACTCCCTGTTTGCCTAAAAATGACATACCTCAATTGTTTTTAAAATACAGAAAGAATGCTGGGGTCTGTTTGAAAGGAAAAGCCACTCTTACTCTTTCCTCTCTGTGTGACTTATGAAAACCTGAAAGTTTAAACCTCTTATGAGAACAAACTTCAGAAAGGAGGAAATTGTTATGTCAATGCCTGAAGAAGTATAGCATAAAACAAGCAGCAGCGTGATGAGACACCGAAGTGAGGGCGACCTGCACTGAACTGCCAGCTCCGACGATGATGCCCTGCGTGGCTCCGGGAGAGTTTTCTCAGCTGTCCGCTCCTCGTTTCTCTCTCTGTAAATGGAGGCACTGAGGGTTCCTGCCGCACAAAGCTATAATAAAAATTCCATGTGCTGAAAGCAGAGTGCTTAGTATAACACCTGGCTCTTTTTAAGCACCTGACACACTTTCACTATTATGGTGATGCCCAGGAATAATCAACAAAAGTCACATAATAAAAATAATAGCAGCGATTAAATGGGTAGAGCAGCCAGGTGCTTTTCTTTTAAGCAGGTAGAAGAAGTGATGATTCATTCAGCAAGTACCTACTAGGTACCTACTATGCACTGAGTGATGTGCAGGTGCTGGAAACACAAACATCAGGAAGAAATAGCCAAAGCCCTGCCCTCAGGAAGCTTAGAATCGAATACACAGCAGGAGCTGAGAAAATGCCATTTGAAATAAAACCAGCTGCAGTCATTTTTTGCATTAGAGAGAAGTGGCCTAATCCATGACAGGAAAGAAGATTGAGTTCTTAAAGGAGAAGGAGGAGAGAGAGAGAGGGAGGGAGGGAGAGAGAGAGAGAGAGAGAGGTTTTAACTTCTCTGCATAATAGAGAGGGAAGAAGGGAGGGGAGTTAAGAGTAGAGGGGATCGTTGGATTGGGATAGCATCAGAGATGTTTTATCATATTTTATTTGACTTTAAAATGTTCTTTACTGTTGGTATGATACTTTTAAAGACAGATGAATGTGTGTTTGTGTGTATGTGCCTGTACTTACTGGAGATTTAGATCCGTGAAGAAAATGAACCGTATAAATAAAGTAGCGATTCTCGGGATCTGGGTCTAATGTACCACCAACAATTGGGTCTGTAAAGAGTCTTTGAAGTCTGCAGGTGCGGCCCTTGGGCAGGGCAGGGAGGGCAGGCCGCGGTGGGGGCAGGTGGCCGAGCCCTTTCCCTGGTGATGGGCCGCTGAGGACATGGGGTGTGGGGTGGGGGCGCTGCAGGTCTGGAGGCGACTGCTGTGTGCAGAGACCCCCTCCATTGCCCCCACGCACGTCTCTGCAGGCATGCCCTGAATTCAGAAGTAAGGGAGAGGGAAAAGCTGCTGATTCTGAGGACAACAGAGACCGCAGCAGAGATCTCAGCAGCAGCCTGTCTTCTTGCAGCAGTTTCCACATACGGGGCTTACCACGATGTGGAGGGGGGCTGGTGCAGTGAGGTCAGTTTCATGTCTCTCCCTTACGAGGATTGACAGTTAAATACAACCAGCAAGCAAGGAAATAGCCAAAATGAGGGAGACAATCCATCAAGTAGACTAAAATAAAACCGCGTCATAAGAATTGCATTGTTTGCCCTTGGACAATTGGGTCTGTAAAGAGTCTTTGAAGTCTGCAGGTGCGGCCCTTGGGCAGGGCAGGGAGGGCAGGCCGCGGTGGGGGCAGGTGGCCGAGCCCTTTCCCTGGTGATGGGCCGCTGAGGACATGGGGTGTGGGGTGGGGGCGCTGCAGGTCTGGAGGTGACTGCTTTGTGCAGAGACCCCCTCCATTGCCCCCACGCACGTCTCTGCAGGCATGCCCTGAATTCAGAAGTAAGGGAGAGGGAAAAGCTGCTGATTCTGAGGACAACAGAGACCGCAGCAGAGATCTCAGCAGCAGCCTGTCTTCTTGCAGCAGTTTCCACATACGGGGCTTACCACGATGTGGAGGGGGGCTGGTGCAGTGAGGTCAGTTTCATGTCTCTCCCTTACGAGGATTGACAGTTAAATACAACCAGCAAGCAAGGAAATAGCCAAAATGAGGGAGACAATCCATCAAGTAGACTAAAATAAAACCGCGTCATAAGAATTGCATTGTTTGCCCTTGGAGATAAGTGTGTGCAAGATGCAGCGTGTGGGAAATACGAGCCACGTGTGTGGAGGTCACTTCCCAGCCTGAGCTGAGCCTCCCGCTCCTGGCACTCACACCTGAGG
>NW_007787902.1:0-2410 GCF_000696425.1 Galeopterus variegatus
TAGATAGTCCTTCTGCCCCATGGAGCAGGCCACCTTGTCCACACAGTGGGCAGGTGGCAGAGGGGACAGGCTCCTCAGTGCTTCTCCTCCTCACACCTCTGTGGATGGAGCTGCTGGAACAGCAGCCCTGCTCCCCGGGCTGCAAAGTGAGGGAGACCCCAGCTCCTTCTCCTGAAGCCCACCGCCACCTGTCAGTCCCCTAACCGCTCTCTCACCCTGGACTCGCTCCTTTCTCTCTCCTCTCTGTCCCATCAAATCTCGCTCCTCTCCACTGAGCTAGGTTCAGGACTTGGTCTGCGCCGCTGCACAGTCTTCTAACCAGCCGCCCAGGCAGTGTTGCCATGTTTGTTCTGTTTTCTTTCCTGATGCAGAACGATCTTTGATCATATTGCACCTTTCCGTTGTTGCCACCGCCTGCAGAGCGTGGAAGATTCTGCATGACCTGCTGTGTCTGTCACTCCGGCCTTGTCTCACTGCTGGCCCACCCTTGGGTCTGGGTGCTCACGCGCTGGCACTGCCCTCTCCGGCGATCTCAGCTCCTGAGATCCTGGCTGTCCTGGGAGCTAGCCCAGCTCAACTCCTGTTAGTGTCCTGACTTTTCAGTACCCTGTGCCTTTGTTTCTGTCCTCCTGGTTCCTGCTGTCTCCTTCCTCCTTTTTCTGTGTTCATATCCCTAGTCATCCTTGAAGATTCAGTCCCACCCTCACTGTCTCTGCAGAGCCTCTCCCCTTCCCTGGAATTCACCACTTCCACCTTTGCCTGCTCTGGCTCATGTGCTGAATATTTACCAGTCCTGCAGCCAAAACACAGTATTGTACCTATCTGTTTACACTTGCCTTTTCAACTAGACAGGGAGCTCCTCAGGGGAAGGAATCATGTTTTATTCATTTTTTAAATTCCTAGCTTGTAAAACAGAACCTGGCACACTTTCTTATGTCCTCAAAAAAAAAAAAAAAAAAAAAAGGGAGGAGAAGGATTTGTATGAATGAATGTGAATGTGCTTTTAAACTGTAAGTTGATATACCAATGAAAGTTATTTTAGTTTCCATGGCATCCCAGTGTAATACAAAGGTAAGTTTTGGATAAACAGATGACTCCTTTCTAGAAAAGGTGGATGGGTTGGAGAGACAGAAAAAGAGGCTTCCTCCAAAATAAAGACAAAAAAAAAAAAAAAATCTATGAAGGGGCTTGGAATTTGGAAGTGCTAACAACAGAAGCAAGACCAGAAAGAATGACGCGTAGAACCACTAGACAGAATTCTGCAAAATGAGCAAGAGGCTTTAGGAACAGAACCTTTTTCATTTTATTTCCACAATGGAACTATCTATAAGTGAGAGAAGAGTGAAGGGGTAAAAAGGGTATGAAGTATTGACAGATGTTATAAAGTAAATAACTATCTTTTTGTAATGGTTGATCTTCATTATCAGAGAGAGGGAAGTTCTTTCAGGGCATCTTATAGAAATAAGATAAGCTCCCAAGGGCACTGAATCTGACTTCTGACCCAGTTCTTTCTGCAGCATCCCTGCTCAATGCTCGCCTAGACCAGGGTTTCTTAAACTGTGGTGAGGGACAAGTGCGTGTGTCTTCATAAAATACAATAAAAAACGAGTTATTAGAAAAATTAAACAGACAAGAATAAGACATACAAAATGCAAGCACAAATTAATTAGATTTAACAGATATTAAACTATTCTGTCAAGCTATTATAAAGGTTTCTAGTGCTTACTTTGGATTTCTGTATTTATCTCACTGCAGATCAGTAAGATAACAGTTTTCAATCTGGCTTCAGTCCATTGACCACACTTTGAATAGCACCAGGTTAGACTCTCCTTGTATATTTTCAATAACAGACATTACAGAAAATGAAAGAGTTAATGAGAGGAGCACACTTGTGTACACAGCTTATAACAGTAGAAGTGGGTTGGAGAGACAGAAAAAGAGGCTTCCTCCAAAATAAAGACAAAAAAAAAAAAAAAATCTATGAAGGGGCTTGGAATTTGGAAGTGCTAACAACAGAAGCAAGACCAGAAAGAATGACGCGTAGAACCACTAGACAGAATTCTGCAAAATGAGCAAGAGGCTTTAGGAACAGAACCTTTTTCATTTTATTTCCACAATGGAACTATCTATAAGTGAGAGAAGAGTGAAGGGGTAAAAAGGGTATGAAGTATTGACAGATGTTATAAAGTAAATAACTATCTTTTTGTAATGGTTGATCTTCATTATCAGAGAGAGGGAAGTTCTTTCAGGGCATCTTATAGAAATAAGATAAGCTCCCAAGGGCACTGAATCTGCCTTCTGACCCAGTTCTTTCTGCAGCATCCCTGCTCAATGCTCGCCTAGACCAGGGTTTCTTAAACTGTGGTGAGGGACAAGTGCGTGTGTCTTCATAAAATACAATAAAAAACGA
>NW_007787903.1:0-2410 GCF_000696425.1 Galeopterus variegatus
AGCGTGGTGCTGACAACACCAAGTCAAGGGTTAAGATCACCTTACCAGTCATCTTTAAAAATAAACAAATTAATTAATTAAAAGGAAAACAAACAGAAGCTTATTAACATGTGTATCATGCATACACCTGGATGCACCCATGGTGAGTAACTCAAAGGGGTGGTTAGAACCTGGGCTTATATACCATCTTAGCAAAAACCAAATATTTTTGTAAGGAAGTGACAAGACAAAGAAAAAGGATTTCAAGTTTTGTTAAATAAAATTTACAGGAGACCATTGGTTTGGACTGAGCTCCTGCACATGGCCCAACAAACCAGACCATAATGGAGTCACTCATACTGAAGAACCGCACCATCAAGCCAAAACTAAGTTGCTTAACTGACCTTCCAAGAAATCAGGAGAAAGAGAGAGAATAGACAAATTCCAAAGTCACTCTGCTTTAACCTTTACAAGGAAAGTAAATCTGAAGCAACCAATTCACTCTTTTTTCTTTGTTTCTGCTTTCCTCAGCTCTTTTCCCTCTATAAAGCCAAACTCCTCTGCTCAGTCCATCAGAACACTAAATCTATTTCACAGAATGAGGTGTTGCCTGATTCTAGAATCACAAATAAAAGCCAGTTAAGATCTTTAAACTAAATTTGTAGTAATTTTGTCTTTTGACACCTTCTAGGGGAACCCCAAATTGTGGGAAGGCAAATATATGGTGAACCTAATGATAGATAAGGGCTAGTTTTAGTGGAGTTTGTTAAAGCCCTCTGGGCTGATACATGTCTAGAGTTGTTTGCAATGATTAAATTCTGTCTTTCCTAGTAGAGAGAGGAGGGAGGACACTTTTAAAAATTTATGTCCTGCTTCTAGCGAAATAAAGGGTGGGCAAAGAGCTTTTCTTGTACCTGCTTCTTCCCAATTGTCTTCAGCTCAAAATAATCCTTATGCCAAAGTGGTGTACTTTGGGGTATCATGTTTTGCTACCCTTCACAGCTGTAACATGACCAATCTGGACTGCAGCAGGATTATCAAACCCCACATTCTAGATATTATCCACCTACTAATGTCATGATTTTAAGGGTGATAGTGTGCATAGTATCAGAAGCAATTATTGACTTATGCCAAGTGAAGGTACTAGAGGGAGAAAAAGAGGAGGAAATTTGTCTTTAAAACAGCAAAAGCTACTGCAATTGTTTGTGAAGTATTTATTATTGATGCCTAGTTGTCATGCAGCACAATAACAGCTGATGTCAAAACCTGAAGAGCTGCCAAACAAATGAGGGATTTGTCAGATTACATCTGCCATGCATTGAATTTGAGGACAGCAGTTAACTCTAGATAAGTGGTCTCAGTCTTCATAGTGCGGTGCTCATTGTGTTAGTAACAGATAAACCCTGAGGGCTCAGTGATTTAACACAATAAAAGTTTATTTCTTGTCTTTTTACTATCCAGTGTGAGATTCCTTTATGAGTGGGTGTCTCCTAAGCAGGGATTCAGGGCTCCAGCCTCCCCCCTGCCATTGTCAACAGGCAGTTCCCAAGATTGCCTTGGAGGTAGGAACTGGGGTAAGAGGGGGTTCATTCCACTTAACCAGCTAGAAGGAGAAGGAGTATGGATGGTCACCTGTGGGAAGACTTTAGGGCCAGGTGTGGGCATGGAGGGCATCACTTCTGTCTACAACCTATTGACTAGGACTCAGTCACACGGTCAACCTTACCATATGGAGGCTGATAAATGTAATCTATATATGTGCCTGTAGAGAAAAATATAACTTTAACATGCGCAATTTGCTTCTGTACTAATGCTTGCCAAAAACGAGAAAACATAACTAATGCCATTTTAAGTAAGGCAGCTCCTAAGGGGTTATGTAGAGGCCAGGCATAGTCAAGGCGGGCCCAGGCACGCTAAATTCCAAGAAGGGAGTAATCAGCACCTGGTTCCAGGAACTGACCAGTTCCTTATCTATTTGTGCCCGGTGCACAGGTCTTACATGCTCAAGAAAAAGACTACTTCTTGTCTCTTAACAGTTCAATATGGGGTTTCCTTTATGAGTGGCGAGTAACATCTTAATATTATTGCAAAAAGATTTTTGATCCATGGGCCCCTGAAAGGGTGTCAGGGACCTCCAGGAGTCTCTGGACCGTACTCTGAGACCACTACCCTAGAACATCAGATGACCTTAGGAGGATTTATTTCACAACACCCCAGTATGACAGACATTAAAAAGGATATGCCTTCCTAAAAGGATTTTGCCTTCCTAAATATTTCACATTCAGGATTAAAATGCCCTTTTTCAGATTTCTCCCTTTCCCAGGCTCAATTACAAATTCCAACAGATGTACATAACTGCCTCCCCTCCAACTAGGAAGCCGATACAACTGGCAGTGAAGACAGGCAGGTCTGCTTCTGCTGTGCTCACGTC
>NW_007787903.1:5952-6240 GCF_000696425.1 Galeopterus variegatus
ATCACATGTCAGAGGCATGCTGAGCTGAGCAGGCAGTGGGATGTAGAGAAGAGTTGAGTACAGGTTGCTGCAAAAAGTGGTAGAAGGCAAAGTAGCAGCAAAGACATTTCTCTTTTTGACCAGAACAATGGCGGCAAATATTGCCTCCCGGAGATATGAGTGTCCAGCCGAGGCAGGAAACAGTTGTACTCAAATAGTGAACCAAGGGTAAAGGATATTCAAAAGAACAGGGGAGCGACCATAGATATAATTGAATATCTTAGTACGTACCAATAAAAATACTAGTAT
>NW_007787904.1:0-2409 GCF_000696425.1 Galeopterus variegatus
GTCCAGGGAACACGGCTGGTGAAGGTCTTGGTGGTAGCAACAGTGACAGCAGGGTATCACATTGCAAAAACGGTGAAACAGAGAGAGATGGACTCCCCTCTCTCTTCTTTTAAAGCCCTCAGAACCGCGCCCCTGACCACCATTTTTAATCCATTCACTACTGCACAGTCCTACAGTCCAATCACCTCTTTAAGGCTCCACCTTTCAATCACCATAATAGGGTTTCTCACCCTTTTAACAGCCACAGTGGGTGCTAAGTTTCTAATACATAAAACTTAGGGGATACAACTCAAGCTTCAATGAGTTTTGGAGGGACGTAATTCAATCCTCTACAGGATATAAAGACATTCTCAGATGAAGGAAAACTAAGTTGTTACCGGCAAACCCATCATAAACGAATGGCCAAGGTAAGTTCTCAAAACAGAAAGGAAATAGTAACTAGAATAAGCACTAAAAATGCTGTACAAAGAGATATACTCAAAACCACTACAGATAAATGAAAACAGAATTAAAAAAAAAAAAAATTTCAAGTAACCCACATGAAGGCAGGGAAAAGAAAATCTAAAAATTAAAAAAAAAAAAATTCAAGTAACCCACATGAAGGCAGGGAAAAGAAAATAAGTAAGTGAAATACAGAGGAAAAAGAAAAAAAAAAAAAATTTCAAGTAACCCACATGAAGGCAGGGAAAAGAAAATAAGTAAGTGAAATACAGAGGAAAAAGTAGAAAACAAAAAACAAAAAGGCACACTTAGACCCTAAGAAATAAAAAGTACACAATTACAATAAATGTGAATTGTCTAGATACACCAACTAAAAATAAATTGGTGAAGCAGATTAAGAAACATAACACAGCTATGTCTACAAGCACCCACCTTGAATATAAAAATATAAATAGTCTGAAAGAAAAAGTATGGGAAAAGATGTTTCATGCAAATGTTTATAAAAGGAAAGCAGGAGAGGCTATATTAATATTAGATAAGCAGGCTTCAAAACAAAGGAAATTACCAGCCGCAGCTAGAGACATTATATAATGATGAAAGAGTCAATTCACCAAGAAGATATAGCAATCCTAAATGTGTGCCCCAAACAGAACTACAAAAGATGTGAAACAAAAACTGATAGAACTGAAAGGAGGAAAAGACAAATCCACCATTATAGTTGGAGATGTCACCATCTGTCTCTCAACAATTGATAGAACAACTAGACAGAAAATCAGCAAGGATATAGAATAACTCAACACCACCACCAATCAACAATCTCTAACTAACTATTATGGAATAGCCCACTCAACAACAGAATTCACGTTCTTTTGAAGCGCCTACCATACATATACCAATCACATAGACCATACTACATAGAATATAGACCAATCATATCCCGTGCCACAAAACAATTCATTTTATGAAGCTAATATTACCTTGGCACCAAAACCAGATAAAGACAGTACAAAAACATACTAGAGGTCAATGTACCTCATGAATATAGATGCAAAACTCCTTAACAAAAAAGTAGCAAATAGATTTCAGTGATATTCATATACAAAGAATTATGCACCATGACAGTTAGGCTTATTCCAGGGATGCATGGCTGGTTCAATATTCAAAATTCAATGTAATCCACAATATTAAGAGACTAAAGAAGAAAATTCACATGATCACATCACTGAATGCAGAAAAGCACTTGTCAAAATTCAACACAGTTTAAAACTCTCAGAAAAATAGAAGTAGAAGAGAACTTCCTCAACTTGCTAAGAAGCATCTACAAAAAACCCACAGATAACATCATACTTAATAGTGAAACACTGAATGCTTTCCCTCGATGACCAGGAACAAGGCTAGGATGTTCAGTTACTATTCTTACTCAACATAGTATTAGAAGTCCAGTTAGTACAATAAGACATGAAAAGGAAATAAAAGACATATAGATCCAAAGGAAAAAAAATGATACCATCCCTACATGCAGATGACATGATTGTTTACTTAGAAAATCCCAAGGAATTTAAAAAAAAAATACATATTAGCACTCCTAGAACTAATAAGTGAGTTCAGTAAGGCTGCAGGATACAATTTTAAAAAATACATATTAGCACTCCTAGAACTAATAAGTGAGTTCAGTAAGGCTGCAGGATACAAGATTAATATTCAAATATCAATTGCATATCTGTATACTAACAATTAACATAGGAACATTGAAACTAAAAATACTATCTACAATCACTAAGTAAAAATGAAATACTTCAGTGTGAATCTAACAAACCATGCACAAAACTTGTATGCTGAAAACTATAAAATGCTACTGAAAGAAATCAAAGATCTAAATATTGTAAATGGAGAGATATACCATGTTCATGTATTTAAAGACTTAACATAATAAAGATGTCAATTCTTCCCAAATTGATATGCAGGTTT
>NW_007787905.1:0-2409 GCF_000696425.1 Galeopterus variegatus
GTAGATGGAATGGAATTCAATCTGGAAAGGAGATTTGCATTTGGAACCCAATCAGAAAGAACCTGAAGCCCTAAAAGCCAAAGCTGAGCCAGGCATATTGCATCTGTAAAGCCACCAGCCAGCCTGGGGTGAAGCAGCAGGCGCCGGGAGCCAGTCTGCTGATGGACTCACGCCAAGGGGAACTGGCGATTAACCCGGGGACAATATTTGCAATTTACTTATCAGTAAACATCATGTACTCAGACAGGCTTCATGTTATAGTCAAGTAAATTTTCTCTTAATGGCTTACTGATTCATAGCAGAATGAGGGACAGGAGGGGGAGGTGCCCAGTTACCATACGAACACAGCACCTCCAAAGAGAGACGCGGACTGCACCCACCATCAGGAGGGGAGTTGAGGGTGAGGGAGTGATCAGTGACTTGGTCTCCAAAGTCCAAAGTTTCCTTGGTGAGAGTGGTCCTGTTCAGTGTCATCTAGAGGAAATGATTGTGGTGTCAGATTTTAGTTTCTTATTTGTCAGCTGGACTTTACAACACATCAGAGGTGATGACTTTGCATCAGTTTAAAGTTAAGTGGTTCTTTTAGATACATCCTGCTCTTTAAAATTTGGAGTGTTTCTCAGACTGTCCATCTGACCCAGCAAAGGTAGGGAGTCAGGGAAGTGCATGTGTTAATTTTGAAGTAGGATTTATTTGAAATAGGAGTGGAACTGGCTGTATTATCTTACATTCTTTTCTTTAAAATACAAAAGGCCCCTTAAGAAATTATTCATCCTTTCCTGTGTTATATTCTGGAGAATATAACTGACAGATTGATTTAGACAAAGAAAAGATATAAACAAAAGATACTCAGTCAGAACCTTTTCTACAGATGCTGGGATTTGATCACATGGTCAAGATATGTTCAATGACACTTAATTCACTAAACTCTGATTGAACTCCCCACTTTGGTCAGACACTGTGCTTAATGGGTGGGGTAGGGAATGGACAAACTTGTTAACCCCTAGCATGAGGCAGAACCAAATTAATGGAAATAATGGGTTTGGAGAGTAAAGCTGTAATTACAATAAATTCTGACCCATCACAATCAGAGACTGTCTTATCTGGTTGTGATCTGATGTGAATGAATTTGGGATCTTTCCTCTAGGCAAGAAGAGACACTCTGAAAGCCAGAGAATGGGCCTGTGATTTTGGAAAGTCATGAGAGGACTGATGGGGTTGTCAATGCTAGAGGGAAGTTAGAGGGGAGGCCCCTCCGCTCCCAACTTAGACCCTTAAAGAGAAGCTGCATGACATTCAGGTAGGCTCTGAAGCATGAGAATCATTTGCATGACCAGGATTTCTCAACCTTGGTACTATAGACATTTGGGGCTGGTTAGTTCTTTGCTGTGGGGGGGTTGTCCTGTGCATCACAGGCTGTTTAGCAGCATGCCTGGCTGTACCCACTAGATGCCAATAGCACACTCTACCACACAACAACCAAAAATGTCTCTAGACATTGCCAAATGTCCCTTTGGGGGCAAAATTGCCCCCAGATGAGAACCACCAGCATAGCTGGAGGTGAGAGGATAGGGTGCTTCAGGCAAAAAGATCTTTATGAACAAATGTTCAGTGATGCAACTCTGCTTGGGTATGTTAGGGAGTGGTGGACGCAGGGTGTAGTCAGGAGAGGGATATTAGAAATGAGAGCCTAGAAAAGTAGTTTAGGGCTGTGTTGAAAACTTTGCTAATAAATTGGTCTTGGTAATTGGAAGAGGATGAGGTTTGGGAGGAGAAGAGTGAAAGGAAGAAGAACACGTCAAGAATATAGACACTGGAACAGATGAGTGGAAGAGTGAGGGCAGAAGATCAGAGGCTGCACCTGTCCAGGAGAGAGGTAAAGAGGGTCTGAACTCAGTGAGGATGGAGAGGAGAGGGTGGGCATGAGAGACTTTACTAAGAGATTTGGAAGTAGGTGACAACTAAGATGTGGTGGGCGAGGGCCAGAGAGGGCCAGAGGGTGAGGGAGAAGATGGTGATGCCCTCGACTTAGATAAGGAGGTTTGAAGAGGTGGAAGAGCAGATCTGATGCTCACAAATGGTTTCTTAAGCCCTGTTTCTGTGTGCACTGTCTGGTGGGCATGCAGTAATCACTCAATAAATCCTTTTTTATGGATCTTGAATTACCAGTTATGAGTTCAGGTAGAACAAGTCACCTATTCATTAGGGCAAAGACAAAGATTAGTTTAATAATAATAACAACAACAATAATAATAGCTACCATTTATCGAGCACTTCCTATGTGCCTGGTGCTGAGCCAAGGTTTTAGACACTATCTCATTCAAATATTCAAACAATTGGATGAGGTAGATACTACTTTTATTTCTACCTTAGAGATTATTTTATTCATCACATGTTTATTAGGTGACT
>NW_007787906.1:0-2409 GCF_000696425.1 Galeopterus variegatus
ACTGAGCCTCCACTGTGACTGTTAAGAGGGTGGGAAATCCTATTAAGGTAACTGAAAGGTGCAGCCTTGAAGAGGTGATTGGATTGTAGGATCATGCAGTAGTGAACGGATTAAAAATGGTGGTAAGGGGTGTGGTTCTGAGGGATTTAAAAGAAGAGAGTCTGCCTGTGATGGAGTTTGGATGTGTTGTCCCCTCCAAAACTCATGTGGAAATTTGATCTCCAATGTGGCAGTGTTGGAAACTGATTGAGTCATGGGGGCGGATCCCTCATGAAAGGATTAATGCTCCCCCTGGGGGAGGAGGGATAAATGAGTGAGTTCTCGCTCTATTAGTTCTCACGAAAGCTTGTTGCTTAAAAAGACCCTGGCACCTCCTCTCTCTCTCTTGCTTCCTGTTGCCATGTGATCTGCTCGTACCCGCTGGCTGCCTGCTATTTTCTGCCATGAGTGGAAGCAGCCTGAGGCCTGTGCCAGGTGCAGCTGTCCCAGAATCGTAAGCCAAATAAACCTCTCTTCTTTATAAATTACCCAGTTTCAGGTATTCTGTTATAAGCAACAGAAATGGACTAATATATTCTCACAGCATGAAATTTTGTTCTACCAGCTCTACTTTCAAAGTATATATCTAGAATCTAAATAGTTGTATGGCCTTCACAAATTCAATGGAGCATGAATGTAGTCATGCAATAGACTTTAACATGCCTACTTGTGCAAGCACTGGGCTAGGTGCTGATGTGCGATGGCGAACAAGCCAGACAAGGCTGCTCCCTTAGAGGAGCTTGCAGCCTAGTGGGGAAATGTGTCGTGCTTACATTTCTAAGACCATTCCTAGCCACACTTCATTGTAATAGACATGACTACGATTCTGATGTTTTGGAACATCATCCATTGAGTTGAGCGCTAGCAGTATGCTGCCTGCTTGGCGATTTGGTAGATGAGCCACATAGCACAGGGCAGGTTAGAGAAAAGGCCATAATCACCACTGGTTCCCAACAACTTGCCCCCCGGTTTTCTTTAAACGCTCTTCTGCAGTCGCCCCCTCCCTGGACATCCTATATCCCATGATTCATCTCTCCTACCATTTTCTTGCTGCTATTCTGAATTCCCTCATTCTTGTGTCCTTATCACTGTGCTCCACTAGAAACTTTGGTGTCTCATCTTAGTTTTACCCTCGATGCTTAGGAGACATCCTTCTCTGTGTCCCTAGTGGGACCTCAGCTTCTGGCTATGGTGAAGTATCTTATAACACACCAATGCTTCTGCTGAGAGAAACTAGAAAAGCTGAATAAATAAAAAAAGAACATGTTTGAAGACATAAGTGAACAAAGAGGCCGCCAACATCTCAAGGGTAATATCCCAGAAAGCAGAAAAGTTCACTGAGGTTAGATCAACTTTCTGCATGCTGTTTACCTCAGGGGACATTTGCTGATCTTTGACAAGGGGAGAAAGGCAGCTAAGCCAGCAGAGCTTTCATCAATCTCATGGGGTTTGGGAGACAAAAATCAGAGTTTGGGGCTGATGAGGCAGCCAGGACTTGAGGGGTCAAGATTTCAGGGAAAAAGGAAGTGAAAAGGAATAACCCTGACTCAATATCAATTTTCCCCTCAATGTATGTTACTGAAGCTATTCTGGAAAAAGGGCTGAGAGGCCAAGTGGAAGCAACTGGAGTGGAGCAGTGTTTGGTAGACTCACACACAGTGCTTGGGAAATGAAAAATTGGGGTTTGGGAGCTGCTGAAGAGAAGAGGCTCTGGGAAACACTCCAGGTCTTCAGTTGGAGTTGCCGCAGGGCTACACTTCAGGAGGAGATGTGGAGCGGTAAGGGATCAGGATACCAAAGATTGCACCTAGCCTCAGGTTGCTCACAGCCTGATTGGATTCAGGTATTTCCCTTCTGCCATCTTGAAAAACATTTAAAAGATGGTTAAAACCTTCAACCACCATTGAAAAGATAGTATGTTACTCATAGTTTTCAAGAGCAAGGAATATGGTACACCATGCAGGGCCACATGGAGAAGCACCAGAGTTGAGCAGGAGGCAGAAGGAGCAGGAAGAAATCATGGCAAGAGCCTTTATTGTGGTTTCCATGAGAAGACCTGGGTGAGGTAGGGTAAGCAGGCTTGGGATTGGCTCATTTGAATAATTGCAGCAGGCTCTAGGGAGTAGGGACTATATTGAATTGTCTGGTACCTGGTCCTGGGGTAATTAGGCAAGAGAATATTGGCCTGGAGTTTAAGAGCTTGATAGAAGAGGTGGGAGGGACGTAAGCTCTGGACCAGTGAGTCTGCACATGAAAGGGCACTTACAGTACTATTTCTAGGAACTGACTAGCCTCAGGAGGGCAGTTTCCCCAGGGTTGGTAAAGCCCCATATGTCAATACATCAGAATAAAAAGACAAGCAATAGCTGA
>NW_007787907.1:0-2409 GCF_000696425.1 Galeopterus variegatus
GGTGGGAGCACTGAGGGCCTCAGCCATCCCCCCCCCCCACATCTGCATCCAGCACAGTGACAACTACCAGGCTGTCACCAGAAGCACCCCAGGGTCGTGAGCCAGGGTGGGGGGTGGTGGCCAGGGCCTCAGCCATGCCCCCTGACATCCACATCCAGCCCAGCAATGACCACCAGGCCACTGCCAGAAGTACCCCAGTCTCCCAAGCTGGGGGGCTGAGGACCTCAGCCATGTTCCCCTCATGTCCACATCCAGCCCAGCCATGACTGAGCTGCCACCAGAGCCCCTTGGGCTCCTCTGCCGTAATGAGGGGGGTGCCATGGGCCATCCTATCCCCCCTCCCTTCATCCCTCCCCCTCCACCCCAACAGCTCCACCACATCTTAGAATGTAAAAAATAAATAAATAAATAATAATTTAAAAAATCCTCAGAGGTTCGTGAAAGTATCACAGGGGATTTATCATTAAAATTGGTAATGGTATCTGGTTTTAGTATGTTTTTAAAATTCTTTATTTAGATGGTATGTTTATAAAAATTTTTCAAAGGTAATCTGTGTCTCCATTAAAAAAATAAGATGCATAAACACTAATTTAATATTTAATTTGTTTTAAAAATGTCTAAATGATGATATTATTTTTTTCTTTTCAAAACTGAAACTTTGAGTCTTGTAGAGTGGCCATGTTCACCAATAATTTGATATAAGATGATTATATTTATGGTTTCATCACCCAGTTGAATACCTCTAGCCATGGTGTTGATTTCGATTACTATAGAGCAAAAAATTATTTTTATCCTAAAAGTTCAATTTACATCTGTGATGGGACCCTTGATAAAGACAAAAATCAAAATGAATACTGGAATAAAATGAAAATTGATTAAGAGCGTAAAAATAATAATTCTGCAAGTTTGCTTCAAGTTGTCCTATACTATATTTTTGTTTCATTAACTGAGTCGCAATTTTTATATAGCACACCAAAATCTCACTAGTACTTTCAAAACCAGTGTAAAAAGAAAAAAACAAAACACAGACAAATATATCCAATTCAGTTTTTTTACTTATTGCAGCTAAAGATAACCCATATCTGTTATGTGACATTTTTAGAGAAGTGCTGCCCTATCTTGTTGTTAAAAACAAATACTGTGTTTCCATTATATAAAATTGTGAAAAGTGAAAATCTAAACTGTAATGACAGAAAGCAGAGCAGTAGTTTCCTAGGATTAGGAGTGGGGCAGGTAAAATAGCAAAGGAGTATAGGGAATTTGGGGGGATGAGGATGATAGAAACGTTCTGTTTCTTGATTGTGGTGGTGGTTACATTGTTAGATTCAATAAACATTTACAATAGGTGCATTATATTAAATGTAAATTAGATCAGAACATAGTAGATTAAAAATATATTTCATAAAAATAAGTTTATTTTTTAAATATTCAATTAGATAATTCTAAATATTAGTCCACAAATTCAGATTTTTGCCTAAAATGGCCAGGACCAGGACCAGGTAAGGCAAGAGAAGCATTCACTGCAGCTTCCTGCATGGACCAACCCTGCACCTGTGTGTTCCTGAGAGTTAGTGCCTCACTTGCCTCACCTTTTTCGATGACTTCATAGAAATTAAAATTTCATTCAGTCTTTTAATAGACATTGGTGCCTACACCAAATGTTATAAAATATGTTGCCCTTAAATTTCATCTGTTGTCCAGTAAAACTTTTTTTTCTTGTTTAGAAAAAAAAAGAAAAGTCTGGAGATATACTCTCTTGTTTGGAGGAACATGAGCAATTGGATTTTTTGAACCCTCCTGGATGTGAATCAGTTCAGATTATAGTCCACAGGCAGAGAGACTCTACTTTAACAACTGAATTCACTTTCATCTTTGCTTGAACACAAGCCCATCCTTACCTGAACTCATTGTTTTCTTGTAATATCTTGCTACAAACAGCAAGGAATGAGCAATACACATAATGTTCTGGCATTTTCTAACCCCTTTATCTAGAGCTCCAGCCTCTATCAGCACATAATTTTATTTCCAAGATTTCAGAGGCAACAATTTTAAGAAGTGTTTTGCCACAGCATATAAAGATAATCAGCTTTCCAGCATGCAATTGTTTCCTTTTGATGTAGTGCCAGACTACTAAGCAAATGCTGCATATTTGAATAATTTTGTTATAGCACCACCCATTTCTAATACTACATACTCAGTCAGGGTTAGGTCCAGATAACAGATCTAACAATATTTTAAACAGGAAGGCATTTAATATAGGGATTAGGAGCTTACGAAATCTTTGAAGGAGCAGCTTCATGACTGAGCCCCCTGGAATGACTACCAGAATAAATCTGGAATGATACACTAGGGGACGACTACTACTGAGGCTACCACCACATACGTCTATGCTTTAAGAAGCTGCTGCCA
>NW_007787908.1:0-868 GCF_000696425.1 Galeopterus variegatus
AATGGGTTGGAGTCTGTGAAGCACTGTGGTGCTGAGGGGGTACTGAGACTGACTTATATATTTGGCAAAAGAAGGGTTGGTGATATCCCAAATAATGTTGTTGATGGGATGAATTAAGGAGGGGTAAGGTGGGTCTGCCATCCTCGGAAATGAGGGCTAAAAGGAATGAGGCTACAGTGGAGGAGGAGGGGGATACAGAGATGGAAACATGTAATTGGGCAAGAATATCTCTTCCCAATAGAGGGACAGGACATTGGGGCATGACTAAGAAGGAATGAGAGAAAGAGGATGGGACGCCCTCGATGTGACAGGTTAATGGAGGTGTTTTATGGGGAAAAATCTGCTTTCCTCCTACCCCGACTACAGGAGAACTACTGGGTGTAGTTGGTACCCTAAATTCCTTTAAGACCGAAAATATGGCTCCCATATCTAAGAGGAAGGAAATAGGATGACCATCTACAATAATAGTTACCCTGGGTTCACCTTTTGTGATGTTAATTGTCAGGAAGGACCCAGGGCCCCTTCAATCCTCCTCAGCCAGTCCCACCAAAGGTGCTTGAGATGCCCGGGACGGCTGGGGTTTTGTTGGCCAATCTCCCCTTCGGGTGAGCGGGCAATCGGAGCCCCAATGTCCCCTTTTTTGGCACTTGGGGCATGGAGTGGTGGGTGGTCTGGGCGAGGGGCAGGTCCGTGATCAGTGACCTTCTTTCCCACACTTGAAGCATGCCCCAGGGGGTGTTTTGGAGGCAGAGGGCCCAGAAAAGCATCCAGGAGACGGTCTGATTATCTGGGCCAACATCTGAAAATTGGCCAGGTCAGCCTTTTGTTTTCGTCGTTCTTTTTCCTCCTCCCTATTGTGGAAAACCTT
>NW_007787908.1:1868-2409 GCF_000696425.1 Galeopterus variegatus
GGGAGGGAGGAGGATAGAAGTCGTCACTTTACCCTCCATCACCTTGGCGAGGGCGAGTGCCTGGAGGCTCGAAGGAACCTGGCGCCAGGATTTTCGGGAGCCCTGGGCTTGGAGAGACAGAAATACCAGATTGAAGGAAAAAGTGAGAGAATGGGAGCTTCACCCTGAAGAGGTCGCCTCTAATTGGGCTGGGAAAGGAGGGAAATGTGGATTGCCTACTGTGATGAGAGAATACCAAGGGGTCTGCCCAGTGCCCTGAAGGCCATGGTGGGGTGTATTCTCTGTCTTAGGGCTGGGCGTCAGAGGCATACCAGATGATTATGGTAGCCCAGCCTAAGATGGCGCCCCTGGAGAGAGACTTACATTTAGGTGAGCCGGTGGTGGGTGCAGAGAGCCAGCACCGGAGAAAACAGATGAGGGCGAAGCGTCAGCAGCGGGAACTGCCGAGAGAGTGAAGGAGGTCCAAGAAGAAGTCCCCTTGGGTAAGGGGTGAGCTCCTCCCAGGTTTCGGCACCAATGAAAGAATGACAGGACCCGAGCT
>NW_007787909.1:0-2409 GCF_000696425.1 Galeopterus variegatus
CTTTGTTATCCATTTATCATTATTGTCAGTGTGTCTGGGACTCAATAGACATTGACTGAGGATGTGAGATGTAGACACAGTCTCATGCCCATATTTCCTTCTCCTCTTCTCTTTCCCTTCCCTATTCTATTTAACTCTCAGCGTAAAATCAATAAGCTCAGTGAATGCACCTCTAGTACCTAAATCTCCCTGTAATAGATTTACATAGATAAGAGATCATTTTACAGGGTATAAGCATAAAGCTGGGCTTCTAATGGAGCTCCCTGTGATGGAAAAGCAAATATGGCTCGTGTTACTGCTGTTAACACAAAACAATGTTTGGACAGAACTTTCAAATTCAGATTTTGAGCTTGCTACTGGAAATAGTATGGTCTCCTTCATTTCGTGGATTATTATGCATCTGTAAGTACTATTTGCCATATTATTTTTTTTGGTGTTTACAGAAACAGGTCATGTTTATGAAGCATGTCCAGAAGAAGGAAATGATATAGGGAAAATTTCTTCATGGGATGTAGAGTCAAATGATCCCTAGGTTGGAATCTAGAACTATAAATAGGCTGGTGACTTCATAAGTACCATGGGACTGGTATTTTCCATCTTTCAGCACACAGTTTGGATAAACTTGGTTGGATTTTTTAAATAGTTCTTCGAAAATGGAACATTAGCTATCCACAGAGATTTAATCTTGGGCAAAAAATGGGAACAAGGTTATTACTTCTGAAGATAGGATTAGTCTTTTTTCCTGAAAGTAATCAGTCATCCTGTGTGTTTTTTGCAGTTTCTGTTGAATTGAGAATAGTCACCATCATTTGAGGTGGAAATAGTGGAAATGATTAATTTAGAAAGGAGAGGATAGCAGGTTTGGTGGAAGTGGTATTTTCTGCGTTGCATTCTTAGGAACTTATTAGCAACCTTAATTGCATCTGCAACCTTGTAAGGTAACATATTCACTGGTTCTAGAGATTAGGACATGAGTATCTTTGGGAGCCATTGTTCTGTCTACCACAATATAATTTAACAGTGTTCTCTGTGCATCTGTAGTTCTTTGTTATCCATTTATCATTATTGTCAGTGTGTCTGGGACTCAATAGACATTGACTGAGGATGTGAGATGTAGACACAGTCTCATGCCCATATTTCCTTCTCCTCTTCTCTTTCCCTTCCCTATTCTATTTAACTCTCCGCGTAAAATCAATAAGCTCAGTGAATGCACCTCTAGTACCTAAATCTCCCTGTAATAGATTTACATAGATAAGAGATCATTTTACAGGGTATAAGCATAAAGCTGGGCTTCTAATGGAGCTCCCTGTGATGGAAAAGCAAATATGGCTCGTGTTACTGCTGTTAACACAAAACAATGTTTGGACAGAACTTTCAAATTCAGATTTTGAGCTTGCTACTGGAAATAGTATGGTCTCCTTCATTTCGTGGATTATTATGCATCTGTAAGTACTATTTGCCATATTATTTTTTTTGGTGTTTACAGAAACAGGTCATGTTTATGAAGCATGTCCAGAAGAAGGAAATGATATAGGGAAAATTTCTTCATGGGATGTAGAGTCAAATGATCCCTAGGTTGGAATCTAGAACTATAAATAGGCTGGTGACTTCATATGTACCATGGGACTGGTATTTTCCATCTTTCAGCACACAGTTTGGATAAACTTGGTTGGATTTTTTAAATAGTTCTTCGAAAATGGAACATTAGCTATCCACAGAGATTTAATCTTGGGCAAAAAATGGGAACAAGGTTATTACTTCTGAAGATAGGATTAGTCTTTTTTCCTGAAAGTAATCGGTCATCCTGTGTGTTTTTTGCAGTTTCTGTTGAATTGAGAATAGTCACCATCATTTGAGGTGGAAATAGTGGAAATGATTAATTTAGAAAGGAGAGGATAGCAGGTTTGGTGGAAGTGGTATTTTCTGCGTTGCATTCTTAGGAACTTAAACTGTCAAAGTTGGAAGTGCCTCTGATAAGACTGTTAACAGATGAGGAAACAGAGGTCCTAGTACTTTAAGTCCCTGGGCCAAGAGTGTGCTAAGAGCAAAAAGCCAAGCTGGAGCTCAAGTCCGAGTCTCTGGATCCACAGCCTTTCTCTGCCCACCGCACTCATTTGCAGCACCTTTTATGGTTCCATGGGGGTGGTCACACCAAGCCATCTGCCCAAGAGATGACCTTGTGTCAATTTCCACTTGGGCATTATGCTCAGATGGCTAAAACACTGTCTGCACAGTTTGCCCTTGAGGACTGGATGTTCATCTGCTGAAGGATGCAGGAGCCACTGTGTCTGTGTGTACGTGTGCATGTGAGGTGGGCAGGATGGACAGGCATGTTTGTGCACATGCAGTGCCAGCAGCATTTGTAAGGACCAGGATCAGGACAAAAGTGATGGGAAGTGTACTTTCCTT
>NW_007787910.1:0-2409 GCF_000696425.1 Galeopterus variegatus
CTGCCCCATTTACCTCCTGTCTTCTTCACATTTCTTGAAAACACTTGTCCACTGGTCCCTCTTCTCATTTTCTTCATTATGGTATTTTATGACTTTGTTATAATTTAATACAGGGTATGTAGGAGTGGGAAGGAGGTAAGCACAGGTAGGCAGCCCCCTGGACCTGGCATAGAACCAGCTGAAGGAGATGATGTGCTAATGGGTTTCATCAGTCTTCTCAACTGCAAAGCATACCTGGAGGGTGACTTTGTCCCTTGATTAAGAAGGGCAAACCTGGACAGGGTAGAGTAAGTACCAGGCCGGCCAAGTGTGTGCAGGTGAAGGGAGTCCTGGTGTGGGTCACTGATCTGTGAACCCCAGGCCATTCCCCAAGCTGTGCGGACAGCATTGGACAGTGCTGTGCCACCTCCATCCTCTGCCCCGCTGTCCTCCTCCCCACCCCTGTCAGCTATCAGCAGCACTCACAGACAGCTCTCAGCTGAGCAGAGACCACAGCCCAGTGACATCAGGGGGAAGCAGCCTTGGCTAGGGCCTGTGCTGTGGGTGGCTGGGGGAAGGTAGGGAGAATAACTATCCCCCCCACCCCCGCCAGCTTCTGCTTTTAAAGCAAGAATGGAGCTAACCACTACAGGGTGATGGGATCTGCACAACAAAAGCTTTCCAAAGTGACGGCCTCTTGAAGAGGAACCGAGGGGTCCATTTCCTCTAAACGTGCTTTTCAGCTGTGCACTTGTTAAGTAGGAAGTAGGCGGGGCAGGTGGGGGTGTGCACAATCCTAATTGCAGATTAATGGCCCCCTGGCTCCTCAATCTTGCCCGGCCATCACCCAGGCCCACATCTGGTCAGCAGGCCTGGAAGCGGGAAGACAGAGGTCCTTCTGAGCACAAATGCTGGGGGTTGGGGGAAGGCAGGGGTGTTTTTTTTGGCAGAGCAGTCTCAGAATTCACACATGGTTGTCTGAGCAGGTGCTTGGCTCCTCTACACCTTGGGGTGCAGCAGGAGCCCAGGAGCTTGTGAACCTTCCAGAACATGTGCTTTGGATTCTGGAAAAGGCATCAGGGCAGTGCTAGGCTGGGCTCCTCTTTAAGCCACACTATTGGGCCACAGGTGCCTCAATTTTTGCCTCTGGATCCTTAGATATTGACATGAGAAATCCTGCTACCTTTTCCTTGTCAAGCCTTGAAGAGTGGCTGCAAACCTAGCTTGATGTCAACCAAAAGGATTCAGGCATTTCCACTCCTGCGATTGAATCTAACACTGATTTTTGTAAGCCTTTCTCCCCAGACCAGTCAGCCTGCTCGCCTGTACCCCTGCCTAACCTGCTCAGGGCCAAGGCTATACTTTCTGTGACAAGTGGGTGGGGAGCTTGGTTACCTCCCCATTGTTTCAAATCCCCATGTATTTTATTATAGGATCATAAAACAGGGGAGCACACAAATACCCTTTAGCTACTTGAAAGTTATGTGCAGATAAAATGCCTGAAAAATGACTGAAATTTGACTTCTGTGCCAATGGATGATTTATAAACTAAGAAATGGAATTTTTTGGACTATGGGCTCTCCTGGGCTTAAAATAAATTTCATTATAAAGTTCCTAATCAGAGTTCAGTGCTTACAGTTAAGTCAGAGTGGTTCTTTTCTTGACTGAGTATTGTAACACTTCCCATATTCGAAGGTCAGTTATTTGGAAACTTCAGTTGTCCAAAACCACGGCAAGAACCTGGACGTAAGCAGCCTTTAAGTTGCCAAAGTCATTGACATGAACTTCACGTACAGAAACTCTACACTTCACTCAGTGCACGCCCCACCCTGGCTCCCACACTCAGCATGTCAGCCCCTCCCCCACTTCTTCTTCTTTTTTTTTTTTTTAAACACACGGTTCCAGAAATGAACTTATCTGGCGTACCAGCCCACAGAAAAGTATGAAGAGCTACTGCTAGAGGTAGACACATTTAGAACAAAAAGGACTGGCAGCTGATAGCTTGGCATTGAGACTAGAGGCTAAACTATTCTAAAATGCAGAACTCAAAAGTACAACAGTTCAGGAATTATGACCCCAATATAATCTTAAAAAAAGACTGTATATATATATATACACCGTCAGCCCCTCCCCCACTTCTTTTTTTTTTTTTTTTTTAAACACACGGTTCCAGAAATGAACTTATCTGGCGTACCAGCCCACAGAAAAGTATGAAGAGCTACTGCTAGAGGTAGACACATTTAGAACAAAAAGGACTGGCAGCTGATAGCTTGGCATTGAGACTAGAGGCCAAACTATTCTAAAATGCAGAACTCAAAAGTACAACAGTTCAGGAATTATGACCCCAATATAATCTTAAAAAAAGACTGTATATATATACACACATATTTTATTAAGTCTGCAAAAACATACCATGGTTTGCGCTTATGA
>NW_007787911.1:0-2409 GCF_000696425.1 Galeopterus variegatus
AGAAACAACCAACAGAGTGAAAAGACAACCAAGTGGGAGAAAATATTTGCAAAATATACATCGACAAAGGATTAATCTTTGCCAATTTTCTTTTAAACAAATTTACCTGCATGCAGTTCTGCCAAAAATGGATTGGCATTGGTGGAGCCATGAATAATAGCTGGGAGGCCCCTACAATATTTCAAGGGTGAGGCGAAGTGGGCCTGTATAAGGGGTCTGCAGGGGCTTTTTTCATTCTTCTTTTCACAAGAGGCTGGCCTGGGTCCTCCTCTAGACTCCCCACAGTGCCTTCTGCTTATCTCGATTATAAGATTTACCACACTCTATTCTAATCTTCTGCTTACTTGTGCTTTTTCCATTATAGTCTAGTGAAAGTCTAAGCTTCTAAATGGCAAGGTCTTTTTTTTTCATTATGATATCGCCAGTGCCTACCAGAGAGTTTGGCATACAGTAGGCCCTCCGAAATGTCAGATTCTGTACATGATTCTTACAACTCATTAATGGACGCTTTCTCCTCACATATTCTGCAAAATTTTCTATGGAAGATTCTTCAATGATTCTAAATTAGGGAACAACACTGCAGTATAGGATTGAAAAGGTGCTCTCTCTAAGTGAGCTCAGCGTTCATTCCAGTTGAGTGTCTACTTAGATGCACCAGGCAAATAGACTATTCAGTGGCAGAAATGTAAGTGAATTCAAATCAAATAGGAGGGAGGCAGAATGTACAGGACGTTGGCCAACTGCATCAATGAGGCATGGATGCTTCAGTGGCATATAGGGAAGGCACAGGTTAGGGTTACATGTGGTGCTTAGTTACCACTGCAAAATGGTAGGGGCTGAAGATTAAAAGAAATTCAGAGAAAAGTGAGAACAATTCCTTAGTTATATATGTATAATAACGGTTGACATTTAATGAGTCCCCTCCTCCTAGCCAAGCATATTCTAACTTCTCCAACAAACATATATGATAGGAACCACTATAAATCCTATTTACAAATGAAGATGCTGAGGAACAGAGAAGGTAGGCAACTTTCTTGAAGGCATACGTCAAGAAAAAGGAAGAGCTGGGATATGAACTGTGGCACTCTGCCTCCAGAGTCTGTGAAGTTCACCACTACGCTATATGAATTAGAAAAATCCATGATGCCCCAGAACCTGGAGTATAAAGCAAGAAAAAAATAACTACCCCCAAGCCTTCCATGGGGGCAAACCCAGCCTCCTAGCCTGAGGGCACTGTCTCTCTGACTCTGGTGGGGTGGGGGGTACTTCCAGGCCCTAGAAGAATCTATTCTTATCCGGTCACTGAAAAGAAGTCTGAGCAACATCCTCATGACCAAACCTGTTTCACTCACAGGGAGTTGTCTTGATATCAAGGGTATTTCCACCTCTTGGTATCCCCAATTGAGGCAAAACCTGGGTGAATTAAATGGACCAATTATTAAGCTGCATTCTGATGTGCTCACAATTTCCTCCCATCTCTCAATTTTGTCATCTATAAAATTAGGATAACACTAGTCTCTGCCTCTCAGGGGCATTGTGGGGATCACTGCATGAAGAGGACTCAGTACAGTGCCTATTACAAAATTAGTATGCGGTGAGTACTGCATTTGAAATGGGGAGTTACTCTTCAATGCCTTGTCTCTTCCACTAGGCTTTAAGTATGTCAGAAGTGCAGAGGATCAGGGATTTTATGGATGCTGAGTTCTGCCTACTCAACAAGCCCCGATAATGAGACAAGTATAAATTAAAACACTCACAGGAATAATTAAAAACACAAAATTATGGAGTCACAAAAGTAAGTGGAATAGAAACTTCTTGGAGAATTTTCTGAAAAGGAGAGTGAAAAGTCTTTCCAAAGGGAAAGTCCCATGCATCTTGTACAGGAAGAAGAGAAATTAGGACAGCCTCAAAGGGGCTCTTAAGTTCTCTGAGACTACAGACTTATATTTAATGCAAAAGCATGGAGGTAAGTGTTTCAGCACATCACAGCTCTCCTTGCTTATAGCTGACTACAAATAAAGTTTCACACCCTTTCCAGCTTCAGTGAAGATGTGTGCACTGCCAATAAGTTGGACTTTACTAGTGTAGAGGGCATTGCTGTGATGCTCAGATATGTATCTGAGATACTCTGTAATAGTCAAAGTAGGGACAGAGAATACTGTACAGAATAAGAGTGTAATTTCACCCCTTCACAGATTTTGATAATAGGTAGGGAAGGTAATGAACGTAGATTTATATCATGAAGCCTCCATTTAAAGCAGATTTCTAAGAACCCTAAAACTGTGATTCTCAACCACTTGTCTGAAAACAAGCAATCAAAATCAAATGTTTATTCTTGAATCTCTGCTTGCTCATTTCCTTCGTCCTTTGTCAGCTCCAATAATTCACCCAAGAGCACAATACTCCCAT
>NW_007787912.1:0-2408 GCF_000696425.1 Galeopterus variegatus
CTGCTGACACCCAGCCCAGGTGCCACCATCTCCACCTTACTTGTTTCCAGTTGTTTTTGCACTTTACCAGGCAGGAGGAAAGAGGAAATAAAGAGAAGCAGAGACCCAGGAGAAACCTATGCCTGCAGGAAAGAGGAAAGAGAAATCCCACCCAGGGTCATTCATTCAAGCTGAGGAATTTTAATACACCCCAGTGTACCTATCATGGTCATGGGACACTAGTTTACCAGGCAGGAGGATAGAGGAAATAAAGAGAAGCAGAGACCCAGGAGAAACCTATGCCTGCAGGAAAGAGGAAAGAGAAATCCCACCCAGGGTTATTCATTCAAGCTGAGGAATTTTAATACACCCCAGTGTACCTATCATGGTCATGGGACACTAGTTGGGGTTCCAGCAAGTCATATCAGGTCTGACACCACTGCAGCCAAGGAGTGACAGGGCACCCAGGTACTCCTTCTAAGAACTCTAGATTTTCCATGCATCCTTGACAAACCAAAACAGTGTCATTCACTTCAGCAAGGAACCACTGAGTCCCCCAGTGCCTAAGCCATGGAGGCACTTACAGACAACTTTGATGTTGAATACGGTTGAAGTAACCACACAGAGACTACACTACTGCACCTACCAGGAACCAAAACTGAAATACTCTATCCAATTGTCAATATAGAACACATCTACAGGAGGAATTCTCTCTCCTTAAATGCCACAGCTGAGTAATGGAAGAAGCAACTGTTCCACTAGATGACCAGATATAACCTAGGTGGACAAAAAAGAAAAAAGAAAAAAGAATTTTAAAAAATGAAGAAAATCTACAAGAGCTATCACACAACCTTAAACACACAAACATCCAAATTATGGGTGTTCTGGAAGGGGAGGAGAAAAAAAAATGTCATGGAAAACCTATTCAACAAAATAATAGTGGAAAACCTCCCAGCTATTGGGAGAGGTATAGAAATTTAAATTTAAATTTGCCTAAATTTCCAAACATTGGGAAGTAGTCAGGTACTTGTTCCCAGGTATTCTTTGATTTTTCATGCTCCTTAAATAGGATTTTCAGATGGAGAAAGCATACAGTCTTTCAAGAAATATAGCAGAGGGAAACTAAATATATTATTGGAAAGATCTGCCTTTGCACTGCTTATATGTAGGAATGTGTAGATTGTGTAAGCCTGGTGCCAAACTAAATTATTAAATAGGGGTTTATGGCACCTGTAATTTCCTTTCTGCCCTTTGCTCTTCATCTTAAGTTTAGGATGTTATTGCTTGAAGCATGTATATTCTATGCTCCATTTTTTCAACACTGATCAATTAGGTCTAACTAATAAATTAAATGTACTGTTTTTTAATTTATACCTCCCTTTAAAAAATGTTGGATTTGTTGAATATAAAAGGCTATGTAGTGTTCTTCTCACCTAGATACAAATAAAAAGTTACAATACATATCAACATGTGTAAACATATATTAGTAGTGGCATGAAGAGGTGTTGTCTGCCCTTCAGAATTTGAATCCAAGCTTAGCCAGAAAATGTAGTTTATGCACTCTGTTTCATGATTAATAATTAATGATTATGTGCTCTCATTTATTGAAAAGTGCCATGTTTTAGATATGATATTGCTGTGGACTGGATACTCCCCCAACCTCATTGAGGCTTAATCCTCATCATAACTGTTGAGGGTGGGAAATCCTATTATGGTAATTGAAAGGTGGGGCCTTGAAGAGGTGATTGGATTGTAGGACCGTGCAGTAGTGAATAGATTAAAAATGGTGGTCAGGGGTGTGGTTCTGAGGGCTTCAAAAGGACAGTGGCATGAGGAACTGTCTCTGCTCTCTCTGCTTCTACCATCTTGCAAGGTGAGACCCCTGGGTCACTGTTGCCACCACCAGATGCGTTCCTTGGACTTTGAAATTCCCAGCCTCGGAAACTGTAAGCAATAATTTTTTTTTTCTTATAAATTATCCAGTTCCAAGTATTTTGATATAAGCAATAGAAATGGGCTAATACATATGTTAAGCACTTTAGAGGCATTATCCCATCATTTATTTTCATAAATCCCCCTACGAGGAAGCAATTTTATCACAATTTTACAAATGTGGAACTGAGATTTAAGAAGAGTTTACTAAGTTACCCAAGTGAGAAGTTTCCTGTTTTAGGTTAACTCAACAATAGAAAAAAATCCAGTAGTTTTAGCAAGTGCTCAGTAGCTTTTGTCCATGTTATACATTCTGTCTTTGTAACATGAAAGGGGGAGTAGCGTTTACTGAGCACCCCATATGTATCAGGCACCATGAGACTTACTCTCTATAATGTCTCATTTTAATTTTCACAACCATCTTTGGAGATAGTATTAATATGCCTGTTTTATAGATGGAGAAACTGAGGCTTAGAGTAGCAAAGTAATTTGTCTAA
>NW_007787913.1:0-1235 GCF_000696425.1 Galeopterus variegatus
CTTGCAATTTGAGATTCATGGGTCACTGTCGCCACCACCAAGGTCCTCATCAGACATGTTCCCTGGATTTTGGACTTCCCAGCCTCCAGAACTGTAAGCAAATAAATTTTGTTCTCTTATAAATCACCCAGTTCCAAGTATTTTTTATAAGCAACAGAAATGGACTAATACAGAATCAAAACAGTCCTGGGTTGATAAATAGACTCTGCCAAGTACTAACAGTGTGATCTTGGGCAAGTTCCTAAATGTCTCTGAACCTTAGTCTCCTCTCCAAAAACTGGGAAAAATAATTTCTTCCTTGCAAAGCTCTATGGGAATTAAATGATGTCACATAACCATCTTGTCTGACACATGGAACATGTTCAATGTTCAGTAGTTATGCATACACTTGGAGTCATGCTTTGGTTGACAGTAGCAACACATTCGACCTTGCCCTTTCCCCAAAATAACATATGGTTCAAAAGGATTTCTTCTTTTCCTTTCCAAGCCCCACAATAAACAAACAAACAGATATGTCCACACCCTCTTTGGTAATACCCAGTAAACTAACCCATACAAACCTGAAAATGCCAGATGATGGCTGAGTGTTATAAAGCGCCTCTGCTGAAAAGAAGCTGCTTGGTGAATCAACACTTGAATTGAAAGGAGTGTCAGTTGTGTCCTGGTGTTCTATCACACCAGGTGTTCCAGAATAACTGGTGCTGCCACATGTCACAGAATTATCCACACCAGGTATCGGTGGGCTCACAGGCTTCAAAGGAAGGGCAAAAAGAGCTGGCCTTGGGATGCTCAGTTGGTAGATTGCAGTGCTGATAGCACCAAGGTCCAGGGTTCAATCCCTGTACTGGCCAGCCGCCAACAAAACCAAAGACCTGGCCTCAAGTTGTAGCACAAATGTACCCGACCTCTCTGTGGGGGCCCACAGGAGTGGAGTATGTGTATGTGTGAGATTCTGAGGACAATTATCCTTCCCTATTTCCATATTTATCCTGCGTTCAGGCAGGGACTCTAAGAACAACATTTGTAACTCAGCATTTTCAAAGCTGGAAAACAGGAGGGCTGAGGAGGATCTTAGAAATCATCCACTGCAGCATTTCTCAAGATGTGGACTGAGGACCATCTATAGAGTCCCTAAAGACGGGGTCAGAAACCTGCACTTTCTTTTTTTTTCCTCTCTTTTTTTTTTTTTTCCTTTAAATTTTTATTTTGTCAATATACAATGTGGTTGATTATTA
>NW_007787914.1:0-2408 GCF_000696425.1 Galeopterus variegatus
ATGCCCATCAGAAGAGCTCCCTTCCAAGCTCAGAAGGTGACTGGAACTGACAAGTAGATATATCCCCATGTGCTCACTTGAGGTGGCCCCCTGGGTTTATGACATGAGTGGAGATGGGAATGCTGCAGCAACACAGAGATGGGCTGGATCTAGACGTGTTCCCCTTGCGCCCTCTCAGGCACATAATGCCAACAAGAACTGTTCTGTCTGTCAGCAAGGGAGGCAGAGACTGCAATGGCTATGCAGCAGATTCTCTGGCGGGAAGGCACTGAATACAGCTGGCAAGTGAGACTGATGCTGGTAGCTCTGGGGGCTAGAAATGGTTCTTAACAGTAATAGACACTGTCTCTGGACTGGTTTCACTTTGGTGGAAGATGCAAATGCTCAGAGTACTACAGAAAAACCAGAACAAAAGATATTGCACAGATTTGGATGGCAGGCCATCATTTCTTCAAACTGCTGGATTCTACATTTCTTCAAACAGCTGGATTCTACACATTGTACAGGTCATAATGTCCAGAAAGGGGCAGAGAGATGTTTTCCTCAGAATAATAGTTTGACAGAAGTGGAACAGACAATTAAAACATTGGTTGTCTAAAATGGGAGGAACGGGGTGCAGACACAAAAAGCTGGCTAACAAACCTTCATGAGTGTGTGCTCACACTCACCATGAGTGGGACTAAAGGACTATCTGCACTAGATATTCCTCTGTTTTCCTGGATCTAGCAAAGAAGGGGCAGGGAAGGATGCTGGTATTACGAAGTGTCTTTTTCCCTAGGACTGACTCTGGAATTGTGTGAGATGCTGCTGAATTCTACAGTTCCCTAGAAAGAGCTCTCAACTGACTGACCAAAAGCTGCTAGGTGTATGGATGACAGTTCCAACGTGAACAGGCAACATTCTGTTTGGAAAGATGCCACTCTGATCAAAGAAGGTAAAAACAAATCAGTTTGGTGAACTGAACTGCATGCTGTCTTCCTAGCAGTGATGGAAGAATCAAACAGTGGTAAAAAGCCCCTATGTTTGTGGCTTTTTACTGACTCATGGACAAGAGGCCACTGGCCTGGACATATGGCCAGGAAGAAGGGCAATGGAAACCTGGCCTGCTAAAGGGATGCCCATATGGGGCACAGCGCTATGGACATTTAAGAGTAGCGTTAAAGTAGAACTTGTCAATGCCCATCAGAAGAGCTCCCTTCCAAGCTCAGAAGGTGACTGGAACTGACAAGTAGATATATCCCCATGTGCTCACTTGAGGTGGCCCCCTGGGTTTATGACATGAGTGGAGATGGGAATGCTGCAGCAACACAGAGATGGGCTGGATCTAGACGTGTTCCCCTTGCGCCCTCTCAGGCACATAATGCCAACAAGAACTGTTCTGTCTGTCAGCAAGGGAGGCAGAGACTGCAATGGCTATGCAGCAGATTCTCTGGCGGGAAGGCACTGAATACAGCTGGCAAGTGAGACTGATGCTGGTAGCTCTGGGGGCTAGAAATGGTTCTTAACAGTAATAGACACTGTCTCTGGACTGGTTTCACTTTGGTGGAAGATGCAAATGCTCAGAGTACTACAGAAAAACCAGAACAAAAGATATTGCACAGATTTGGATGGCAGGCCATCATTTCTTCAAACTGCTGGATTCTACATTTCTTCAAACAGCTGGATTCTACACATTGTACAGGTCATAATGTCCAGAAAGGGGCAGAGAGATGTTTTCCTCAGAATAATAGTTTGACAGAAGTGGAACAGACAATTAAAACATTGGTTGTCTAAAATGGGAGGAACGGGGTGCAGACACAAAAAGCTGGCTAACAAACCTT
Source organism: Galeopterus variegatus (assembly GCF_000696425.1). Classification (NCBI taxonomy): domain Eukaryota; kingdom Metazoa; phylum Chordata; class Mammalia; order Dermoptera; family Cynocephalidae; genus Galeopterus; species Galeopterus variegatus. Next base: position 1,821 of record NW_007787914.1, read on the forward strand.
CATGAGTGTGTGCTCACACTCACCATGAGTGGGACTAAAGGACTATCTGCACTAGATATTCCTCTGTTTTCCTGGATCTAGCAAAGAAGGGGCAGGGAAGGATGCTGGTATTACGAAGTGTCTTTTTCCCTAGGACTGACTCTGGAATTGTGTGAGATGCTGCTGAATTCTACAGTTCCCTAGAAAGAGCTCTCAACTGACTGACCAAAAGCTGCTAGGTGTATGGATGACAGTTCCAACGTGAACAGGCAACATTCTGTTTGGAAAGATGCCACTCTGATCAAAGAAGGTAAAAACAAATCAGTTTGGTGAACTGAACTGCATGCTGTCTTCCTAGCAGTGATGGAAGAATCAAACAGTGGTACTAGTGGCCAATGATTTAATCGATCACGCCTATGTAATGAAGCCTCCATAAAAACCACGAGGTCTAGGATCAGAGAACTACCTGATAGCCAAATACGTGGAGCTTCCTGGAGGGTGCTGAGCCTGGGGAGGGCGTGGAAGCTCCATACCCCTTCCCCCATACTTTGCCTTATGCATCTCTTTGTATGTATGTTTTGTAATATTCCTGTATAATAAGCAGAAAAA
>NW_007787915.1:0-2408 GCF_000696425.1 Galeopterus variegatus
ATTATATATCCAGCCCCAGCATCTTCCCTGAACTTCAGAAATTATATGTCCACCTGCCTGCCTACTCAGCCTCTCTGCTTGGAAGTCTAATAAGCATTTTAAACTCAAATATGTCAAGGACAGACTCTTCGTTTTTTTCCTATTCATTTTTTCCTGTAGTAGTTTGTTACAGGTATCATACTAAATTAAGGCTGGGTGGCTTAAAGAACAGAAATTTATTCCCTCACATTTCTGGATGCTGGAAGTCTGAGATCAAGGACCCGGCAGGTTTGGTTTCTCTCTCCTTGGTTGAGATCTCTCCTTGGCTTTCAGATGGCCACCTTTTCACTGTGTCCTCACATGGCTTTTTCTCTGTGTGTACATTCCTGGAACAACTCTTCTTGTAAAGACAACAGCCATATTGGATTAGAGCCCCATCCTTAAGACCTCTTTAAAAGCCCTGTCTCCAAACATAGTCACATTGGGGGTTAGGACTTCAAATCAGGAATTTCTTCCCCATTTCAGGACATGGCACAACCATTGATCAATTGCTTAGGCCAAACCCAGGGAATCATCTAAGATTCTTCTTCCTGTCATACCCCACCTCCAGTCCATCAGCAAGTTATGTCAGGTCTACCAATTCCAAATCCCTCCACCTCCGCTGTGGACTCTAGGTTCTGCCATGCTCTTCTGCCTGTTCTATCATAATAGCCTCCTAACCATTACTGCTTCCTTTCTTCTCCTGCCACAGACTATATTCACTGTACATCCACCAGATTTGTCCAGAAATGTAAATCGAATACTGCTGCTTCCCTGTTGTGAATGATTAAATGGCTTCTCATTACGTTAGAATAAAACCCATCATCATCCACCCTTGTCTATCTCTGTACCCTTATTGCCTATCATTCTGCCCCAGCATTCACTCAACTCCAGTCACTTTGGCCTCCTTGATTTTCTTAAAGCATGCAAAGCTCATTTCTGTGTCACAATTGTTACATGTGGCGGTCCTTGTCCTTCTGCCTGGAAACTCTCTGGCATTGTCTTCCCCCTTTTCATTTCATTTGATATCTCTACTCAAATGTAACTTCCTTGATGGGGCCTTTCCTTACCTCCCTATTTAAAATACACCCCACCCTCATAACTCTCAACTCCCTTACCCACCTTTATTTTCCTTCAGAGCATTTACAACTGCCTACGATTATATTCCTTTTTATTAGTTATTTGTTTGTTGTTAGTCTTCTCCACTAGGCTGTAAGTTTCATGAAGGCTTTTTGTTCTCTGCTGTACCTCCAGCACTGAGAATGGTCCTTGACACAAAATGGACATTCAACAAACATTAATTGAATGAAAATAATTTATGCAGTCTAACTCATTCTAATCTGCAAGTTTGATCACATCACTTCCTTTCTTAAGCTTTCCAATGGTTTCTCATTGTTCTTTGAGTAAAATCTAAGCATTCAGCATGGCATACAAGACCCCATTACTTTTCAGATTCACCTCTAACCGCTTCCACCATGCAGCTCCAGCCCTAACTCACTTTCTTCAGGCTAGAGCTGTGCTTATTCATCTTGGAATCCTTGGATTCTAGGACAGTATCTGTTATGGAGCAGCTCCAAAGCAGCTGGCATTAAGTGGGAGGAATTACTATATAAAGCAGAGAGCACAAAGAGTCTTGATTTTACATTTTACTAGCTGGTTACTATGTTGATAAAATGGTGGTGGTAAAATTAACTCTGTCTCACAGGTTTGGGTTTTTTTTTTCTTAATCAAATTTGTTTGATAAATACTAGTGCAATAGAGAGAACTGAGGGAAGGAGAGCAGGAGGATCTGGTGCAGCGCACATGCACGTTTTATATTCAGTGGTCAGGAAAGGCCACAGACATGTTGACCTTTGAATAGAGACTCGAAGAGGTTGATGGGAAGAACCATGTGATATTTAGGAAAAGAACATTCCAGTTCGAGAGGTTGATGGAAAGAACCATGTGATATTTAGGAAAAGAACATTCCAGTTAGAGGGGACAATAAATGCAAAGGCCCTGAGGTAAGAACATGTCTACAGTGTTCAAGGCCATATAAGAGGTTGATGGGAAGAACCATGTGATATTTAGGAAAAGAACATTCCAGTTCGAGGGGACAATAAATGCAAAGGCCCTGAGGTAAGAACATGTCTACAGTGTTCAAGGCCATATTCTGGGCCATAAAATAAGTTTCAATAAAATTAAAAGGATTCAAACCATACAAAGTATGGTCTTAGACCAAAGTTGAAATAAATTAAGATAAATTTAATAAATAAAAATAAATAACAGAAAGCATCTCTGGATAATCCCCAAATATTTGGAAACTAAATAACACATGTCTAAACAACCCATGCATTAAAGAAGAAATCAAAAGGGAAACTAGAAAGTATTTTAAACAGAATTAGATTAAA
>NW_007787916.1:0-2408 GCF_000696425.1 Galeopterus variegatus
TTACCCCATTGCTCAAAAATACTAAGGAACAGCAGGAGATGGAAGGAATGGCTGATATTGCCCAGTTAGATGGGGGTCTTCAAAAAGTTCATAGAAAAATTCATATTATCTTTTAACTCCACTTTTCCATGAACTTTTTGAAGTACCGTCATATTTCAAAATGTGACACTCTCATAAGAATGCTTTCTTAAAACATTTACTCAAAATGTCCTTGGTTTTGTACTTTCTGAAATTAATTCATGAAACATTTTCTACTAGTCTCAGTAACTTGCTATGGAATGTACAAAAAAACTATTTAAAATTGAGTTTTGAACTTTGAACATGTTCTTTTTTAGTTTCATCTAATAATGTCAAGTACACCAAATCTTTTCTATCCATTGGAGATGAGAACATTTTCCCTGTGATGTTTAAACTTAATTCCAGAGTCTCAGTGCCACCAATAATCATTCTTCTTTCCTCCTATACGTTAAAGTGGTCTTCTTAATTGCTATAATATTCACAAGGAGACGATTGGAACTGGAGTACCCTCAGTCGAAGAATACCATTATAAATGATAAAAATGAAGTGGTATCGAGAACTACCCAATTTACTTCAGAGAATTCAGTCTTTCTTAGGAGGCAAGCAGTATGTGATCCATTTACCTGAACTTTTGGAGGGATATGGAAAATGTTTGTCATACACTCAGAACCAGAGAAACTTTAAAGGTTTCTCTCAACAGAATAGTGTTCAGGAAAATGGTCTATTTACTTATAGGATACAATGGAGTATACATTTTGAGTTCTTTTAGTCTGGGGGTTTGCAGAGCTGTTAACAGTGAGAAATATAAGCATTGCTCAAGTCAAAGTATACTTTTCCTCTTTTTGCCTTTGTGGAAAAACTGTGTATCTGTGGGGGTAACTGGACAGGCAGCTCTGTGCTCTACTACTAGAACTTTTACTGGGACACTATCATAAGAAGCACTAACTGGTCAGAGCAGATGCCACGTACTGGAAAAATTCTGGACAGTATAACATTAGCAGTAAGCCCTGTCCAATCCTGGTGGGACCAGTGCTGCACAGCTTGATTTGCTAGGTTAGGCTTGTTAAATTATGTTTTCAGTGTGGCCATGGCCTTGTGCTTTATGCAAGGCGAGCCTGCTCGGTGTCACACATAAAACCTGTTGCTAATATTTACCGAGTGTGTGGAGGGGTTGGGGGACTAGACAAGTTTTCTGCTGGGAACTCATATTGGAGAAGTAACCTTTCTTTCTTTCTTATGCGTTTAAAAAATTTTTCATTTAATGAAAACATATCAATTGTACATATTTATGGGGTGCAGATATATTTTAATACATGTATATAATGTGTAGTGATCAAATCAGGGTAGTTAGAAATTCATCATCGCAAAAATTTATTGTTTCTTTGTGATGCAAACATTGAAGCTCCTCACTTTTAGCCACTTGACAACATAAATTATTGTCGATTATAGATGCCTGGCACTACTGTGCAGTAATAGAACTTATTTTTCCTGTCTAGCTGTAATTTTGTGTCTATTAACCAACCTCTCACTTATTCCACCTTCCCCTCCCCGTTCCTACCTGTAGTAACCATAGATTTCCCTAAAAATTCTGTTTGTTATATAATGTAGCATGTATCCCTAAATATATGGCACAGTCTCATATGAAGTGATCTCCCATTTTCCTAACAATGATATGAAAACTTTTAAGGAAATAGATAAAATACCCAATCATCTACTTAAGTTTAATTTATTGACTTATTGAAATATACACTTTTATAATCACATATATAAAATTTATTTGAGAAATTATATTTTCCATGCCCACATTCTACAGATTCACTTATTCAAACATTACATTTTTCAGTGATATTGATACCTTCTTATCACAGGAGCAATATTTTTTAATTTTTTATACTGATTTCCTGGGCACATCACCCTTACTTCTATCCACATTGTTTGAGATACTTAACTTCTTATATCTGTGCATGATACTATCACTAGAAATTTTATCCTGACTCATCCTTTGCCTAACATTAGGGATATTAGTGGTTTTTTGTTTTTGTTTTGTTTTTTGGTGTCAGGCATAAGTTTGTGATTTTCACTGTATTGTATTGTTCTTAATAGTGCTCTGTGAATGCTTATTTATGAAGACATCGATTACTTACAAACAATACTTACAATACTGAGAACAAACCCCAGAAATACTAACTCTGTGTTAAATTCGTATCTTTCATTACTGAATCATAGTCATTTGTGTATGAATAATGTCTTGGTGGCTGAATACAAGAGAGTTCACTACACTTTCACATAGAGTTCATTGCAGATCCAGGTGGCTCCGCAGAATAACAGTGTCTACCTAGAAACTGTGACCCAGGGTGACAGGCACTGTCATGTATAGGTGCACCATTTGG
>NW_007787917.1:0-2408 GCF_000696425.1 Galeopterus variegatus
TTTGGAAGTAGGGTGGTTCTCAAATCTCTGGTCAGTGTGATTTCAGGAAGATAAATAGATTGAAACCAACCAGAGAGGGACAAATTACAGAAGAAAACCTGCTACAGAAATCTACCCAGACTGAGGAGACTTCCTTGGACCCAGTGGGCAGAAATGCTCTCGCTACGTGGGACAGGGAAGATCTGAGTGGGAAGCAAACCCAGGGAAAATGGATTCTGGATTCCTGATGTGGGTGGGGCAGAGGCAGGAGGGAGACTTGGGTTTGCAGGGACCGTGGCTGGGAGTGGGCAGGTGGTGTGCAAGTGGGACAGAGGCTCCTGTAGCCCCACTACCTTCCAAGAGACATAGGGGGAACAGGGTCACTTTCCTTGATGCCTCCCTGGCCTTGGAAGCAGCAAGATCACTCTTATAACCCTGCAGTAAACTCCCAAGACCCAGGATCCCTGAGTGCAGGCATGGTCTTACCCACCTCTCACCGCTCTGCCTAGCACTGTGCCTGGCACTGCGAGGGATGCAGGGGGTGCTGGACTGACCAAGGGGTTTCACAAAAGGTCCCAGCACAGGTCGCAGCCACTCCACTGAAAGGGCACGGAGAAGATGCCCTGAGCCCTCCTTCCTGTGGCCCACTGGCTCCTGCCCAGGCACCACCTTCTGTTTATTGCCCACCTCTGAGGACCTTGGTAAAGCAATAACGTCTAAATTCACATAGAGTATAATTTATTGATATCAGCTCAGCCTTTAATCTCACTGAGATGTGAGAGGAGAGGAGTGACAAGGTGTTCGAGGTGTATGTGAGGCTGCAGCGACAGCAGGAGCAGGAGGTGAGCGATGGGCTGGAGGAGGAAACCTGGGGAGGTGGGAAGCTGGGCTGAAGACATGCGGCATGCCTGCTTGTGTGCCATCTGCAGCTGCTGGCCGGCGGACAGAACCCAGGGGAGGTCTGAGGCCTGGTCTTGCCACCACGCTCCATGTTTTCTTATCGTCTGCATTGCCTGCTGGGGATAGCAGAGCTTCGTGTAGGCTCTTTGAGAAGTACTTCTGCACCTGTCTATTTTTAGGCACCTTTGGGCATCTTACTGTGCCCCGAGGCTGGATATTTTTCCAGATTTCTTTCACATGATCTTGAGTGGTGGCCTGTCTTTAGTGGGTCTACTTTTCTGGCCGTGAGCTCCAAGAGATGACTGTTCTGGATGGCGTTTGTTTTGGTTGATGAACGAAGACTTGGACCTTGTTGTTCTTCACTGTCACTGCCTAAAAGGCTTTGATCAAAGGCTATTTGGAAATGCCAGCTAATTAGTGTTTATGATGCAACGAGGTGACTCTCCCTTAGTGCCTTAAACCTTTCACCTGAAACACAAACATGCCACACTGGAGCTTTGATTGTCAGGGAGGATGAAAAGTGCACCCATCATTTGCTGGGCAGAGGCCTCCTGTTGACACAGGCGGCGGGACTGCAGGCTTGCACAAGGCAGGCTTGTAGCTGCACATGCGTCACTCGCAAGCTGCCCATTGACAGTGGGGGAGCGGCGCGTCTGATCTCTCCCGGGCTCATCCATGGGAGCACTAAAATCTGGGCTGAGTTGCCCTGACTCACCGTTGTTTTCATGGAAAGCACCTACTCAAATCAGACTGCCCGGAGTTCCTTTCTTGAGTGGGAGCTTTCTAGAGAAAGATGAAATAGATTCAAAGGTGTGTTTTGTTCCCCACATTTTTATATGTGTTCATGGTTTTATAAAGGACCTTCTCCTCTGATTCAGCCAACAACACTTATTTAGCACCTCACCTGTGCCTGAGACTGTAGATGCAGAGACGTGGACGCTGCTGAGAAGGGGCTTGCAGTCCGGAATCCGCAACGAGTAGGAGATGATCACACAAGTGCACTAACGTGCTTTGGCCACAGCCCTGCCAGGATCACGTAGAGAGGTACTGCCCTCGGGGCGAGGGTGCGGAGGGGGACTGAAGGGGACTTGAACCAGAGGCTTAGAGGCAGAAAGGAGGTGTGCAGGATTGAAAAATATTCTAATATTTATGGCTTAAAATGTGGGTCAGCCACATTCATTTGCTAACAGCAGGAACATGTGCAGAAGCCGTAGCCCCCCAGGTCCAGCTCCCGTGGCTAACAGTGTCATCTGTCTCATCTTTAGACTGAGCCTTCCCCTGTACCATTTTTCTTGATAATGAGATCATCCAATGTCAATGTTAACTAGTTCCAACATTAACCCGTATCTAGTTTGATACATAAGCATAATTTGTACAATTATAAGCCAATGCATCTGAAGTCTTGTAGTTGTCATATGTAGTAATTTACACAAAAGTTGAATTGATTGACCATGAACTATCAGCAAAAGAAAGAATTTGGTAAGTAAATTAACAGTTAAAGAAAATTACAGGGATTTGTTTAAAACTTT
>NW_007787918.1:0-1152 GCF_000696425.1 Galeopterus variegatus
GTCTTTGAGGTAGAGAATGCTGGAACTTGTCCAAAATTTGCAGTTCTATGGCTGGTGAATTCGCTGATAGGTAAAATATATGAGAACTGAGGGACCTGTTAGCTTGGCCTCCAAGTGTTGTTGCTCTTCATCAAATTTAGTCTTGAGGGCACAGGATTGCCCTCCCTGGACGAACCAGTGAGCTCTGGGACGTTCTCTAAATTAGCAATGGTGTCTTCAGAATAAGGAAATGCATCACCTCTTGTATATTTAAGGAATAAATTTCAAGGATGATATTAATATTCAGAAGCTGATCCAATTCCAGTTCCCTGTAAGACAAGTGTGGAAAATGCTTTAGACTGAGTAATCTCCTGGGAATGGTAGGAGGAGTGGCTCAAAGGTAATGCCTTAGTAACAATGTAAGGGGAGCTAAAGAGTTATTCAGAAAAATACAATAAGTTTAGTGGGATTCGTAATCCCTTTCCCCAACCTCGATTTGCAGAGAGGTTCATGGTGGTTTCCCAAATAATTTGCCCAAAATGCACATCTAATAAATACTGAAGATAGAATTCATTTCTACATTTCTGTCATTAAAAATCCAAACATTTGCAACCTGCTGCATCATCTTTCATTTGTTTAAAAGTGATGGAAATAGTTTTGATACAAATGTATACATATATATCTAAAATTAAAAGTTCACATTTAGTTGGTTTGAAGAAATATGTAATGGGTTTGTATGTCTTGTATTCCTTCATTTCTTCCTTTTATTTACATTTTGCTTATCAAAATGATATGAATAATATTTGTTCTTTCCCAAATACATATTGAAAATATAAATCTACATAGTCTTTTAGAGCCTATATATTTTATGGAAAAAGACTAAAGCTAAATATTAATTTAATTTACTTCTCTAGCTCATTATCTTCTAATGGGAAGTTGGGTTACTGGTAAATAGATGTGGACACTTTGTATTAAATACACTCACTTAATAAAGCGAAGTGGGGGAAGAAGACAGAATAACCACAAAAATTCCTTGAACTATTTGAGTCAAGGGAACAGATACAATGTTGGGGGATGGGGGGTGGAGAGGAACAGGTAAAGGGGCATGAAAATCAAGTACAACGTATTTTGAGAAGTAAAATTAGAAAAATTAAAAAATAAAAAATAAATTAA
>NW_007787918.1:2152-2408 GCF_000696425.1 Galeopterus variegatus
AAATTAGAAAAATTAAAAAATAAAAAATAAATTAAATAAATAAATGAATCACTTACAACATGGCCATAATATTTTGAATGTATCTTGTTAAAAAAAAGAAATGGGGTAGGGACAAGTCCCAAAAGGAGACCATGGGATGAAATGGGGTAGGGACAAGTCCTAAAAGGAGACCATGGGATGAAATGGGTGTGGGAAGGGGGGGATTGTTAGTTAACTCATATCTCTGTTTTCCCAAAATTTCGAAGCATTTTTTGTT
>NW_007787919.1:0-2408 GCF_000696425.1 Galeopterus variegatus
ACGTTGGCTATTATTTTAATTATAATGATGATTACTATTACTATAGTAAAACTTCACTATTATGATTAGCTGAGGAAAGATCCAGCTAAAATTGTATAAAGTCTGAATTATACACTTGTAAGCGAAAGAAGTTAAGTAGTTAACAAAATGCTGCCTAGTAGAATTCTATGTGGAGATAGTAATCGTATTTCCTAAACCAAAAATGAAAACATGCACTTTGGTACATAATCTGACATGGAACAGAATATTCACAATCAGACCTCTCCCAGAAAATCCAAACATTTAAGGCACATGTTTTCATAATAAGTCACACAAAGAGTTTTAAGTAGAGCACTGATTATCTGTATTCAAATATTTTCTCTTAAATATTTTAGATATTTTCTCAAAACATTACTTTACTATTTTTAATTTGTAAGATTAAAATTAATTTGTAAATTTTCTAAATAATGCTTAGTGTTAGTCCAGCCTCATTAATTTTTGAACAGAGCAACAATTTCTGGAGACTAAATTAATGACTAGATCATTATCCAGTCATCCAGAATCTATGGGCCTAATCCTGTGCTGAGTATATATTGTAAGGATTAAGTGAGTTAAAATATATATAGCACTTAGAACAGTGTATGATACTTGGTAAATACTACATTAGCTTTATTATGATTTTTCTTGGAAATCATATTATAATTTATAATACCATGTAAAGTAGTGGCTCTCAAACTTGAGCATGCATCAGAATTATCAGGTTTGTAAAAATTGCTGAGCCCCACCCCCAGAGTTTCTGATTTAATAAGTCTGGGATGGGGACTGTGAATTTGCATCTTTCTTAAGTTCGCAGGTGGTTCTGATGATGCTGTGCCTGGGACCACACGTTGAGAACCACTGGTCTAGAAAGTTGCTTAATGTATCTGATTGCGGCATAGACTTAATATCATATTAGGGTGAAGCAAGTGTAGATATAAAGTACCTCTGCTTTACAGCGAGTTACACACACACACACACACACACACACACACACACACACACACACACACGCCAGAAATAATTTGATTGCCTAGGCTAACAATAAAGGAAGTCCACTTATCCAGTAAAGAGAAATCATGTAGCTTTGGGGAAATTGGGTCAATTTACAGTCAGAAGTAGATCTAATCAAAGATATGTATCCTACAATGAGAAAGCTGAGGCCCAGAGAGGTGAAGTGACTACCCCAAATTACCCACCTGGGAAGAATGTCAAAGCCATGGGTCAGACCTCAGTATTCCGACATCAAACAAAGTGCTCTTTATACTAGACATAGTGACCATTGGTAGACTGTTTGAAGGAAATAAATCGTAGACCCAAGTAGAAGTGGAATGCATGTTAGCATGTCTCAGAGTAGTGCTGCATGCTCACAAATACTCAAGATTCACTGGGAAAGTAGGGAAGGTACTACAAATTTCCTCATTATACATATTCTGCATGTAGAGAAGAAAATTTTACACTATACAGAGATCAGCCTCAATAATCAGGTTAACATGTAGGTGCTCTCCCTCTACATAGCCCCCCACTTAGTTTGTTCAAAGTAACCCTTCTAAACAAGTGGGGATGCTGATCAACATGGATATGACTATTCTTAGCTTTTTCTGCCCCTTCCATTTCGCAATTCAATGTCAACATATATCTGTTTCTGTAATGTTTCCTAAGTTGACCAAGCAGCTCCCTCTGGATCCCACTCTGAAATGAAAAGCCTTCTGGCTTTTAACATACTACTCTACACTATTCCAAACCACAAGGGGAGTAGCCATTTAAATGGAATTATCTCAAGGGAAAGTGTGAAATTGTGCATAAGAATTGTCTCCAGTTTCTGGTCTCCTTTTTAAGAAATGTTTCAGGTCTGGAGAAATAGAGAGAACTAAGGAGAAACTGAATTGCTCCCATAGTCGATATGAGGTATATTGTGGTGAAGAACTGGCTGTTTCTAGGTAGGAGTCTCCACTAGTGTTCCAATTGTTTGGGGTCTGTAAAAAGAGGGGTACGTGCAGTGAAAAATTAATCCTACCCAAAGAGAGGTCTGGCCTTTGCCCTTGGCTATCGAGAGGTGATCCAAGTGCCTGGAATGTCCTGCCTGATAGAAACGTCTTTGGGGGCTATGGCTACCAGACAAGTCAGTCTAACAACATATTTATGATGGGGGTTTTGAGCTATGCTGTATCAGTTCCAATCTCTGGAGGAATGGGAGTCTTTAGACTGAAGGCATTATAGTCTGAACTCCAGGGGAAGCTGGAGACTAAAGGTCAGCCACCAGGGCACTACGAAATTGAGCCCCAGTAAAAACTCTGCACACTAAAGGCTCACATAAGCTTCTCTAGCTGTTAATACTCTGTGTATACCGTCACACGTTGTGGCTGGGAGGAGGTAAAAACGTCTATGACTCC
>NW_007787920.1:0-2407 GCF_000696425.1 Galeopterus variegatus
GCTGTAGTGTTGGGTGAGTACAGGGGAACCTGATCATGTCTGAAGGGGCTGGGTGGTGCAGGCCCCCTGAACTCTCAAAAACGACCAGCTACGACCTGATTCCAACACACAGAGAGAAAACTGCTGGGCATGGAATCAGAATTGAGCAGGACAGGGACGAGAGAGACAGATGAGGGAGAGGGTACAGGTGCAAGTGGGGAGGGTGAGGACCCAGGAGTCTCACAAGGACGGCCCCATATTCGTTCACGTCACGTGGAAACAGCAGAAGAGGAATGTTACGTGAGACAGAAAAGCTGTCGTCACAAGCTTCCTGCTGAAAGCTCACGAACATTAAATTCACATAAACAGCAACAGACAAGTACCATGGTGAGATCCCATACAAGGTTACAATGTGAAAAATGAGAACAAAGAGCAGAGCGATGTCCCTCCAGATCATAAAAGCACTTCAGAGGGATGTGATCAAAGAAACTGATCAAAACTACAACAGTATATTTCAAAATAAGCTAAATACGTTCAAGAAGATGATGCAAGACATGAAAAATAAATGGCCATAGTAAAATTTTAAAAGTCAGGAATGAGGTGACAGACTCAAGGAGTGAATTAAGAAGAAAAGACAAAGTTATTTTATAAACGGAGACTAAACTAGAAGGAACAGAAGAGTAAATAAACACAACAAATAATGTCTTAAGAGAAAAAGGAGAAATTTTTTAAAACTAAAAGAAAACAAAATGACTCAAAGAATTTGAAGGCCTCGCTAGTTTGTCAGTTGGTTAGAGCGTGGTGCTGACAACACCAACGTAGGATTCAATTTTTGTACCGGCCGGCAGCCAAAATCCATCAATAAATAAACAGATGGAAGGATTAGAGAGAAAATAAGAAACCTGGAAGATGTGCAAGAAGGATCCAGCACAGAGATAACAGGGGTCTATGAAGAAGGAGGGCAAAGCGAGGAACAGAACAAATACTCAGCATATACTATGCATACTCATTTTAAGAAAGAGGCAATGCAATATACAATATATAGAGAGTTTTTTTATTGTAAATGTTAAAAATATATTTTTAAAGTCTTCACATCTAAATTCATAAGCTTTAGTTACATTAAAAATTCGGTTTGTCCATCCATCATCCATCCTCTCATTTATTTAAACAATTTTTATTGAGCACTTGTTTTGTGGTAGGCTGTGTTCAAGGTGATGGAGATGTGGCAATAAAAAACAAAAAAGGAAAGAAAAAAAGGTACACATAAATCTGTGCCCTTGTTGACCTTATACTCTTGAGGTGAGGAATAGAAATTAAAATTCAACAAGTAAATAAGTTTATCCAGCGTTGAAGACACTGATAGAGATAAATTATGAAAGAAGTTTAGGAAGATTTGAAGGAATGTAGCTTGAGGTTTAATGTAAATAGTCTGAATGGTCAAGCTTCACTGGGCAGTCCGTGCATGTGGGGGTGGGAACCGCCCTGCGGTCTTGGCTTTGAGAATCCGCCTCCCACGTCCTTTCTAGGGCCGCCCTAACGAAGTACCACAGACCGGGCAGCTAAACAAAAGACACTGTCAACATGAACTCGTTCCTACAAGACCCTGAAAGGAACCAGCTGGAAACTGGGCTTTAGATAAGGGAAATGACTAAGGAGACACCAGCATACAAACTGGTGGTTGAGCATTAGCTATATTTATTTGAAGTATTACAAAACGGGAGATGTTATAATATGCAATGGCTCTACGATCTGACAGTGCAGACATTGCACAAATGAAAAACAGAACTAATGGAGATATCGTCTGTAAAATGTATAGCTGCACGTGATGGTGGTAGCGTGAATGTCGCTATTCTGAGACTGTCGTGTGTGATGTGAGATAAAGCTAATGAGTAATCAAGGGATAATTTAATTTTCTCATCCCATGTGTCCTTGAGGCCCAGGATTCTCAGTGCAGAAGGCAGTGATACAGGTGGAACTTCTAGGAAACGTGTATCCCTAGAGGACAGACTGTTCTTGAAATACCATTTCCCACCAAAGTCCCTCAGGGCTTGGATTCCATGTCTGGGCAGAAAACGTACAAAGGGAACCTGCCACACCTCCACATACCAGGTGGCTGGGGCCATCAGAGACTACTAGGGTCATGTCGGCCAGGCTTGGGAGCTACTTGAGGGGGCTCCCACTGGGAAAGACGGGGCGATTTAAGCCTCGATAAGGTTAAGAATCACAATGAATTAGAAACCTATGACCATGTGTAAATCCATGAGGTCATAGTCATATTTAAAACGAAAAGAAGCCAACTAATTAGTCACATGTTGAGGATGACAGAGAACTAAGTCATTATCTGGAAAACCAGGTCATAAAAGGAAAGAACCGAGAAGTGTTCCTGCCTTTCCTGTGACAACTGCACCAGTGCAGGCGAGTGGCAGAT
>NW_007787921.1:0-2407 GCF_000696425.1 Galeopterus variegatus
GGCTAAGTCCCACAGCCAGCGGTATGGGGTGGGGCTCTGGCTCCTTCTCATTGGAGAAGTGTGGGCTAGTGTGAGCAAACTTGTCTTTCTGGTGGGCAAGTCGAGCAACCTGAAGCCAGGCACAGACTCAGGCAGGTGGGGTGAGGCTCTTCTGGTCCTGGGGTTCCAGTTGATCTTGCCGTGCATGTGCTCAGGAGCAGCTGGGATTCATATTTCCAGGGGCAGGTACATTCTACCTGGTGCTGAGATCTTGAAAGCTTTTTAAAAAAATTTTTTTTTATTTATTTTTTAAATTATTTTTTATTTTTTTATTTTTTATTTTTATTTTGTCAATATACAATGTGGTTGATTATTATGACCCATCACCGAAACCTCCCTCCCTCCTCCCTCTCCCCGAAGGAAGAGGGCAGCAGCTGTGGAGAAGGGATGACAGAAACTGTGATGACACCTCTGATTCCTTGAAAATAAATGCCTACGTAAAAGGGATGCGTGAAACTCTCAGAGGAGCATATGGCTGGAGGTTGGGCAGCAGGGTTGGGGGTGTGGAGCAGGATTTGGAAGACATGGCCATTGATGAAGGGTGTTTTCAGGGTTGCAGGGGTGGAATGAATAATTGGAAAAGAAAGGAAGTTAACCCAGCATGGCTCATTCTTGATGAACGTGTGCTAGTTACTAGTATCCACCTGAACGTGCCTACTAGCCATTAATCTCACAGCTAGCTCTGGAATCTTGCTAAGATTGGTGTCACACTTCTGGGCCATAGTGGTGGCATCACCTATGTCTTTTTTTGACAGATGGGACTACCACTTAGTAGCAGGGTGGCCTTGGGCAAGTTACTTAACTTTCTGTGTCAAAGTTTCTTTCTGCGTAAAATGAGGATGATAATAATACCTACCTCATGGTGTTTTTAAAAGGATCCAATAAGATAATATGTGTAAATCCCTTAGCAGTTCATTAAGCTTCCTTTGGAAACTGCTTGCACTGGAGTCTGCAAACTGCATCTTTAGGCAAATCCTATAATATCAAAGGGACTCTCTGGGTGAGACTCAAAATGGAAGACTATTAGCCAGAGCTTCTGAGAAAAGCCATCCAGACAGAGGATCTTTTCTTTTGGGTATGGAAATCTGGGGACATTTCTGTCCTCCCAGCAGGTTCTCTGGGCTCAGTTCACAACTGATATACAGCAGGAGCCCTACTGATGCTGGTTGACTTCAGCAGGCTGACCTTGAACACATGCTGCCTTCCCCAAAGCGATTGGGATGCCCCTACCCTTATTAGTCACCCAGTTAGGTGCCAGTGACAGTGCCAGCACTGAAGCAGGGGCCATGATCAAGCAGGCGGGAGTCTCACCCTCAAGGGGCTGAGCGTGGTGCGAGAGTGAAGGCACTCCCTCGATGGCCTGCATGTAAGGCCGTATTCTTCAAGAAGTTTCCAGAGAAAGCACAGCCCCCACTAGGATTCACCCCTTCTCAGAACACTCCATGAGTGGAGACTGATCACAGGAGACAGGCTAAACGCCTCAACTTGTCAATCAAGGCTCTTCAAGCATTGGGCTGTGCTTTTACCCTTTAATTTATGTTTTTATTGAGGGATAACATTTATACATACATTAAAGTGCACTCATCTTAAAGTGCAAGTCCTGTAATATCAAAGCTTAATGAATTTGTACATCTGTATAAACCTAAAGTTTTACACATCTACAGGCTCGTGTAGCTGCCCCCACATGTAAATACGTGGCATTCCAGGTGGATGGTGGGAAATGTTCTGGGGCAGAAGAATCAGCAGAGATCAAGGGCTGAGGGCAGAAGCCCTGACCCCACCCTGGGCGGGGCTGATGCAGAGTCCACCTGTGTCACCTGTCTTCTTGGAGTGCAATATTTCTGTGTCTCTCCTGATCAAGCTGACGTACGGCCAAGCCGCAGCTCACCAGTTTGGCTCAGTTATTTTTGGAATGGTCCTGTAATAGTTTTGCTTCTATGAGTGCAGGAAAAGCTTAAAAAAAAAAGCCTTTCCTAACCTGCAGCATGTCTCCTGATGTGCCCAGAGACACTAATTGGATGCCAAGTGCTTGCTTTCCTGCTGAAGGAAATGTCAGACTCTAATAATATTCCATTATTAGGCCCACATAATTTCCTGCCTGGACAATTCTAACAGCCTCATCACTGGTCTTCCTGCTTCAGATACTTTCCTTACAGCCTGTTCTCAACATTGCTGCACTGGAATTGCCACTTTTCTACTCAAAAGACTGCAGTGGTTGCTGACTATATGGGGCTGGGAACTAACGGATGCAGGGAGGAGCGGCCCTGCCTATATCACTCCCAATGACTCACGTGAAGAATGTCTGCATCCTGTTCCCACAACTTCGGAGTCTGTGGGTTTAGAGGCCTTGACCTTTGGGTGCGGGGAG
>NW_007787922.1:0-2407 GCF_000696425.1 Galeopterus variegatus
TCAGGGACTGGGAGTGGAGAAAATGGAGAGATGTTGGTCAAAGGGACAAATCTGCATTTATGAGATGAATAAATTCTGAGGATCAAATAATACTGCATGGTGTCTATAGTTAATACACTACTTCAAATTTGCTAAGAGAGTATATTTTATGTTTTCTCTCTCTGTCACTCACACACACACACACACACACACACACATAAATCTGTGAGGTGATGGATGTGTCAACTAACTTGACTTGGACTATACTTGAGAGAGAGAGAAGTTAACCTTCTCTCTGCACACACTCATGCTAGCCTTGGGCTCAGGATTTCCCAAGGAGCAGGACAATTAAAATTAATTGGAGCAGAGACATCTGTACCGAGCCAATATCTGTCCATCTGGGAAGGAGCTAGTCTATGATCAGATACAGTTTCCCAAGAAACTGCCAAGGAGTTATTGGACAGTAATGGCTTTCTGCTGCTGCACAATTTGGGTGTCTCTGGAAGACCTGTTTTGGGACCGCATAAAAATCCGCCAACCTGTGTTTTTCTCCTGAAATGAAAAGTGGGCCTCGCCTCTCTAGTTCAGTTCTCTACCCTGCAATGAGAAAGATTATTTGGATATGCAAGTCTGGGCTCAATCTGCATATCAGGCTGCAAGACAGGGATTATTGGGCAACATTAAAGATAAAAACTGAGGTTGGGCGCAGGCAAATGACACACAAACACTCACAGTTTAAGTACTATAGCAAGCATTTAAACGGTCACTGATTAGTTTCCCAGTCACTTTTCTTTCTACTACACACCTGTTCAAGCTGTATTGTGAATTGACTTGGTAATGTGGTGGTTATAAGCATAAACTTTGGATTCAGATTACTTGTTTGTTTGTGTTTTTTTTAAATTTGTTATGTATTATTAGCAAATTCATTATTACAAATCATGATTTTTCTTTCTGCCCTTTACCTGACCTATCACTCCCCAAAGCCCCTCCCTCCCCCTCCACCTCTGGTATCCTTATGTTTCAAGTTTAAATCCAGGCATTTCTGCTTTTTTACCTGTGTAATCTTGGGGAAATTATGCAATTCCTCTGAGCCTCAGAAACCATTCCTGAAAGTAAAAGGTAATAATTCCTACCTTACAACAGCTTTTTGAGAACTAAATACCATAACATAGATGAAATGCTTAAGAATATTTTTGGCAGAATATTCAACAAAAGGCAGTATTAGTACAAAATTGTTATTAATATTTTCCTACTGGGGTCTTTGATGAGCCATTTTTTTTCCTTTTAGAATAGTATTCTTAAATGACTTTTTTGGTGAGAGGAGGGGAGGTGGTTCAATAATTCCTTTCTTATATTGCAAGGGTTTCTTTAGCCATTTCAATTATTCCAGTTTATCAGGAGAAAACAAGTCACAAAAATCAATCCTCAGTATTTTTCTCTTTATCCTCCTCTTTGAACTCCTCATTCCCACTCCCAGGACCTAATATGCAATTCTTCTTGCAGGTTTTTTCTTCACCAATGCTCAGATATCTTTGGCCCTGAATTCAATGGTTTTTCTGTAGCTTAGGCTATTCAGGCTACCAATGTGTTCCATGGTGATCTGAACAAGATGGGAAGCAAAATTATCTTTCCCAACAGTTCCACTGTCTCTTCACACACTCTGAGAAACATAAAAAGTGTTAAATGACTTTCCCAAGAAAACCATGGAGCTTGTCACCTTTTAAATTACTGATCCCATTATAATAGAAATCCTGTAAAATATAGGATAACACAAACAACAAATATACAAATAAACATTGCAAGTTGATCTCACTATTAATGGAGATTCAAAATTATAAAGTGTTAACAAATTTAATCATTTGCATCTAAAAATAGTAATATCATTAACACAACAACCAATTAGAACTTATTCCAGAATGCAAAGATGGTTTAACATTGGAAATTCTACTAATGCAGTTGGTCTAATATATCAATGAGAAATATAATCAACAGTAATTAATATGAACTCTAATAGATCAGTGGATCTCTTGAAATTGCATACAATTTTTTTGACCCAGAAAAAAGTTTATAATATTCATCAGATATTTAAAGTCTTTAAAAATTGAAATAGTTCAAATCTCTCTCTATAACTATCTCTGTATATATTATAAAAGTCAACATCCAAATCTGATGAAAACGTATCTGAGTAGACATTATACAGTATTTGTTAAAGGCCTTTTACATTAGAGACTAGTTGAGAGTGAATACTCTTACATCTATTACACTTTGTAAAACTACACACCAGACACTTAACCACAGTTATCTCTAGCCAGTAGGATTACAGATTATTTGTATTTTCTTACTTTTAATGAATAGTATTTTACTTTTAAAAATTTTAGCAATATTAATTTGATGGTGAAATTAAAGTTATTGATGGAAATGTTTAATA
>NW_007787923.1:0-2407 GCF_000696425.1 Galeopterus variegatus
CTGCTGACTTGCCCAGCACCATGGCACAAACTCGCATGGCCTGAAGGCCACTTATGGATAAATGGTAAAACAGCATGTAGACAAAAAGTGCAGTTAAAGTGTAATAGAGGTGTTGTGCGGTTAGATAGTTCACAAACCATGCTATTTCCTTGGATTTTATGATGCCTCTGGTAATTGTTGTGTGGTAAAACAGCATGTAGACAAAAAGTGCAGTTAAAGTGTAATAGAGGTGTTGTGCAGTTAGATAGTTCACAAACCATGCTATTTCCTTGGATTTTATGATGCCTCTGGTAATTGTTGTCTTCAAAATGTTTAATTTATTATAAATTATTTTCTTACTCTAAATATTCTCAATTGTTCTAAATTTTATATGTATAATTTTCTTAAAGAGCTAAAATCATACAATATTTTAAGCCCCTTAAAACCTGGAATCTCACTCCTATTAAAAGTCATAAAAATTAACTTCTGATTCTTCTTCTCTCTCCCTATGTATATGTGTGTATATGTACACACACACACGCACACACACACATGCATACACATACTTGTACACAGATGAGTAAATACAGATATAGATATAGAATAAAAAGCAAAACATAGAAGGAAAAATGGAAATAAATAATAAAATGGTAGACCTAAAGTGATCCTTACCAGTAATTACATTAAATGTTAATGGGCTTCTCATTTTAATTAAAAGACAGAGATTGTCAGAATGGATAAAAGCAAGACCAAACTGAACACTTCCTGCAAAAGACAAACTTTACATAAGCAGACACAGACAGGTTGAAAAGAAATGGATAAAAAAGATGAGCCATGCAAATGGCAAAAGGAAGGTGGTTGGCGTGACTGTATTAATATCAGATAAAAAAAAACTTACACAAGTGAGTTATTATTGTGATAAGGAAGGGTTTGCATAACAGTAAAATAAAACTTTATTAGGAAGTCATAACAATTATAATAAAGGTACATGTGCACCTCCAAAGCACAAAGCAAAACTGAAAGAATTAAAGGAAGAAATAACCTCATAACCAGAGGAAGATTTTAACGTTCCTCTCTTGGCATTTGACAGAACAACTAGGCAACAAATTTAAAAACAAATCAGTAAAGACAAAAAGTGACCAGCAACCCAGTATCACTCAAATTTCTGAGTGGAGGGGATCTGAGCACCAGCCCAGGGCACAGTGGAGGAGCTGGCAGCTGGTTACAGATTATTTGTGGGAGGTGAGTCCCCTTTCTTCCCCCAGCACCACGGCAAGTCAGACTGTCATTTCACTGCCCCATGCACTGAGCTGCTTCTCACTCTGAGGAGGTGGTAGCCTTGAGGCTCCTGCCTTATGTAAGCGTGCCCTGTACTCAGAGACCCTGCACCTGAGCAGCCAGCATAAGAGATGGGCAGGATCATTAAGGCTTGTCAGATGGCTCAGGGCCAAGGACCGTCTCAGGATCCTCTTCCTTTTCTAGATTCCTATGTGTGCTTTATCTTTTGGCTCCTGAGGACTTGTAGCAACTGTCTTAAGTGTTCAGCACTTGTGGAAGTCACCCCAGGTCCCAGGGGCACAAGCCAACATGCCTTTGGAGGAAATGCCAACTCTTCCTGGCTTGCAATGGCTACAAAACACAGCCTTTCTTTTTCACTGCCATGTACATTTTAAGCCTGATGTATGAAGGGACCCAGTTGTGACTCTTACCTTGGGCCTGAAGCTGGCTTCACACAGCTGTCTGAGACACGCTCCATGCATTTCCACCACAGGGGCTTTCCTTTCTGTGATTCTTCATGAACTTACTACAAACTGACTTCCCGTCATTTCTTTTGCTTTATGAAAATAAATAGCAAAAGCAAGTGCCACTTCCAAGATCACTGACATTTCTTTATTCAAATATACATTACCTGTGGATTTTTAAAAATCACTGCCTATTTCAAAATAACCCAGTCATAGAATTGTGAGCAATATGGAAACCACATCTCCTCCTTCCCTTCTTCTCACCTCCTTTTGGACGTGGCAGATGGAGTTGTGGCTGGTCTGTGTCACAACTCAGAGACTTGGCCGTGGTTCATCTCTCGCTGCTACTGCACAGGCACTAATAACAACCAGCTGAGTCAGAATGCAGTCCAGGCTTGGAAAATAAGCAGACGCTCCCCGTGGTGAGGTCTCGCGGCCACGGCCACGTGAGCCCTGGTGTTAGGAGTGGGATCTGAGGCCGGAGCAGGTGGCGTCTGGAAGGCTCTTTGCCCTCCCACTGGAGGATGGCCCATGTCACGCTTCCTTTCGTTTGCTAAGGTAAGCCTGGGATGGAGACAATGAGGGAATCCAAAGAAAGTGGAGCAGAGTTTGCATTGTTGCTGTTGCAAAGGACCAAAGCAGCAAAAGAGTGAAGTCAGGCAAAGTTTAGCGTTCTAAGGCCAACG
>NW_007787924.1:0-2406 GCF_000696425.1 Galeopterus variegatus
GCTCACACTTGGGAAACGAGCTGGGCCCGAAAGTCCCTGCTGTTGGGACTGTTCTGGAAGCGCACTTTATTCTTAGAAATCCAACTCCAGCCAGGGCCCCTGACTATGTGGCTGGGGGTCTGCAAACCTGGGTCGTCAGCCCAGCTCTGCCACTTCCTCCTGCTGAGGCTGGGGACAAGCCGCTTCTCCTCTGGAGCTGTTCCTTATCTGTTAAATGGAATGAGGTCCCCCACCTGCCACTTCAGAGGGACGGCAAAGTAGAGAGTCCTGAAAGGTCAGAGCTGGAAAGTCCCTAAGGGCTTTTTACAGGTAAGGGGACAGGCCAGAGAGGGGAAAAGACTGCCCCAGGTCCCACAGCCAGGCAGTGGCAGGGTCGTGTGAGGTTTTAGAAAGAGTAGTGGACTGGGAGGCAGGACTTGGTTCAGGCCTCACTCGGCTCCTTCCCAGCCATGTGGGATTTTGGTCAAGTCAACCAACCTTTCTGAGCATTTTCCTACAATGAGAGAATAAGCTCACCTAAAATGCTGCGTGCTGAAATGCCTTGTAAACTGTCATGTGCTGTGCACACTCTTAACAAAAATAAACTGAAACTCAGATCTCATGAGTTCATGTTCTTTGCATCCCCCACCCTGGGCTCCATGAATGGGGAGTGGGGTTTGAGCCCCAGAGATGCCACCTGGGGGGGGACTTCTCTTGCTTGTGTTGACGCCCACTCTCCACCCCCCTTGGGTGAGAGGTGACAAGTCGTCCCCCACCCTGGGCTCCATGAATGGGGAGTGGGGTTTGAGCCCCAGAGATGCCACCTGGGGGAGGACTTCTCTTGCTTGTGTTGACGCCCACTCTCCACCCCCCTTGGGTGAGAGGTGACAAGTCCCTTTCCCTGATTTTTCTGAGTCACTGAGCTGTGCTCCTGGAGGCGCTGGGTGAGTAGAATTCACCTCAACCGCGACAGTAGCCAGAAATGCTATCACCACCAACACGCACTCTTAGCTCGTGACTTCTATCCACCCAACCCCCCTTTCTTGCAGGCCAAGAGGGCCCTCCTCAGACCCCAGAGCCAAAGCAGCCTTTGTGATGGGGCTGGGAGAGGGGAGAGGCTGGGCAAGAGCTGGGGCAGCCCTCCCATGACAGGCCACCCTGATGTTGCTGGCATCCCAGCTTGGGCTTCGGGAGAGAGCACCTTAGACCAAGCAGAGCTGGCAAAGAGGTTGAGGCTGGCTCATCTGGGGCAGAACTGGAGTCCATGGATCTGAAGAAGAGCTGGGAACCCCCAAATCACACATGGAGTTATGGAGTGTGTTTGTACATGTGTACACATATCCATGTTTCCTAGCAGGGGGCAAGATTTCATCAAATTCTCAAAGACAAAAATAGAAAGCTCAGGACCAGTGTGGAGGAGACTCTTTCCCATTCTGAGAGATGAAGTATCTCACAGTTCTTATAGGCAGGATGAGGAAGGGTACTTGGCATTCTCATTATGACTTCCTTTTTCTAGCTCAAAAATGGTTCCTGTAAAGTTCAGATAGAGCCTCTTTCTCACCTCCCTATCCTGGGGCACTGAGGATGCCTGGGGCTGGGGAAGATTAGGCTCACACAGAAGAGAGGAGGATTAGGTTAGGTCCCCTGTAACAAGCCCCAGAGCTCCTACCAGCACCATCATCAGCACAGGATCTGCCTCAGAGAGGAGTTGGTCACCTTGCTTCCACCATTACCCTGGACAGTAGAGCCTTTTTGCCTCTGCTGGTGGGAGTTGGGATGCCCAGCTCAGGCCTCACCCAGAACCCTGTGGGGCCAGCCCAAGGGTGGGTTGAAAACCAATCTTTGTGCTCTGAGGTGGGTAGGGGCATTATGAACTGAAAATGCCAATTACAAAATGAGCTCAACTGACCTGACCCTCACATAAGATCCCCGTGGAGGTAGGTAGGACAGGTGAGCCCTTATTCATTTAAAATTGGAGAAATGGGTTCCAGTCATGATGGTGGAATAGACAGTCCCCAGCATCGCTCTCTCCCAGAAATCATCCAATTTACAACTATATAAAAAAGCAACAACAGCCAAGCTGAGGCCACTAGAGCTCAGGGGAAGAGGAAGAGAGACCTATGGAGTGCATGAAGGTAGGAGAAGCCACAATGAGAGAAAGAAAAAACCACTCTGACCATTTCATGCCGCAGCCGCTTTAAGGCTGGCGCTGCTGAGTGCACGGAGCAGGAGCTGGCAAAAAGCTGCAGCCGTGCCCTTTGGATGGAGTTACTTGGAGGCAGCAGGGGAGAAGAGGGCCTTGGTGGGCCCCAGGCCAGCAAGACCACTAATAGTGTTCCTGTGGACTCACATAGGAGCGAGGAGTCAGAACAACTGAAAAAATGGAGTCACTTAGAGGCCGGTGAGTCATTGCAATGGACGGGCTCA
>NW_007787925.1:0-2406 GCF_000696425.1 Galeopterus variegatus
TTTCCAGCAGAAACAGATTTATAGTCAGAATCAGTTTTCTCTGTTTTCATTTATTTTGAGTGAATACAAAGAATAATCTTGCTGCTAATAGAAATGCAGCAAACTGAGCCATTAAATTGACAGTGTGATCTATCCCACTTCACACTGCTTTATAAGCAAAATGTATCATTCTTGGGAGCTTTCTCTGGTTAAATAATTGTGAGAAATATATTTCTTGCCATTACTTTTATTGATAAAACACAGCATGTCATCCTAACTCATCCTTCCACTGTTCTATTTTATCCTCCACTGAGTGATTGGGATTCTGATCACTCTGCGTTCTGTCAGATTGAAAGCCTCTATCTACTCATCTGTTATTCCTTATGAAACAAAGTTCTGGTATAACATCTGTTTTCTCACTGAATCTGCACCCGTCTCAGATTCCAGCAAGCAATAACCTTGGAGTTCCCTTAGAAACGCTCAAGAGCTCCTGCTATGTCAAGTTTCCGCTATACATTGAAGCTATCTAATAGAATTGATGGTCAAAGTCCCGTTATCCCACTTTCACTTTGGAATTTAATTTGGGATACATGAGTTTGGTGGAGTAGTGTTAATGTTTTACTGATTTTTGAAGCTAGTCATCACTTGGTTTAGAAGGTTGGAAGCTTTAGCTTCATATCTTAAACTTTATTCTTTCTCCTTTTCTTGTATTGATGTCCAGCGACAGCCCTATCTTATTTTAATCTCAGAACACAGAGAACATCTATTTTGTCACTCTTAGGAATTTTTATGAAATTTCCCACGTCTAATAACAAAAGACAATCTACAATTTCTATTCTGAAACCGGCATCTGTTTGGATATTTTGTTTGTGTTTCTTGATGGAATTTGTTCAAAATTGATTCATCAACTTAGTTCAAATTACTGCGAAAAGATTATAAATGAATGAAAATCAGAAGCTTTTCTGATTTTCTGGTCATAACATAAGTAATAGAAATACATAACCTGGAAAGTTTGTAGATATTAGTCATTTTTTATAATTAGTCATAACATGCTAAAAGCCAAACTGTATACTTTAAACTGATGTGTACATGTGTGTATAAACACATAAACATGTATATGTATATACTTATATACCTATATGCCATGTTAATAGAATTTAAAAATTATTATCAGAAGTAATGAGTTACCTACTGTTTCATTATCCATTGCTGCAAAACAATTCACCGAAAACTTAGTGGTTTAAAACAACAATAATTTATTATTTTTCATGACTCTGTCAACTGATAGGACTCAACTGGGAAGTTCTTCTGTTCCTTGAGACATTGACTGAGCCACTCACTCTGCTACATTTACCTGGTGACTAAGCTTGACTGGAAGGCCCAAGAAGACTTTACTCATACATCTGACACTTTGGTGCTCTTCCACCAAAGGGCACCAAAAGGCATGCTCCACATGCCTAGCGTGGACTTCCTCACAACATGGTGGTCAGACTTTTACAAGATAACAGGCTTCAAGAGAAAGGAATTGGAAGTTACCACCCCTCCTAAGAGCTAGGTCCAGAATTGATCATTCAAAGTTCCAAGAACAGCACAAATTCAAGAAGTAGAGAAATAGACATTACCTCTTGATTAATAAAGCAACATGAATATAGAGGAAAGGAAAAAATTGATGTTCATCTTTGGACACAACTCAGCATACCTACCTACATTTAAATTTCAAAAGCCTTTATTTCTATATTTAAATAGTAGTACACAATGTTCTTCATTATACTAGATAAGAGTTACTGATTTTTCCAAAACATTATCCTGTCTAAATCCCATGTAACCCTGCATGTTTAGAAATGGGTGGATTAATCTGCTTGTTATGCTATCGTAGACATTTACTAATCTTAACATTGAAATCAAACCTCAGATTTCAGCCTGATTGTCTTTTCCCCACTATGCTTCCAATTTTCACCAGTTTTTTCTTCATTAGTTTACATTTTCCCCACGGATACCATTTGAAACCAAGTGGAAACTGAAAACTGAAGGCAAACTTATAATGTGTTTACACATATGACCCACTCAGTCTAGTCAAACCCAATCATCCATCCAGAAGAGCAAAAGGGACCCGGGGCAGTGTGAGAAGTTGCCAGGCCGTGTTTCTCACCATCCATCTTTGACAGCCTTGGTTGGACAAAATATCTTCATTTTCTTTTTTTTTTTTTCCCCTTTTTGTCTTTTTTCATGACCGGCAACGGGATCGCAACCCTCGGTGTCGCTCCCACATCTCGCTCAGCCAGTGAGCTGCCGGTCTGTATGTGGGATCCGAACCCTCGGCAGGAGCGCTGCCGCGCTTCCCAAGCAGCGCACTGTAGCAGCGCACCGGGCCGGCCCTTCATTTTCAAATTATTCACACCAATGGTTTCCCCCATTGACAGGTGTAAC
>NW_007787926.1:0-2406 GCF_000696425.1 Galeopterus variegatus
GTATAGTAATTACATACTCATTAAATATTTTAGTACATATGATTTAAACTTTACATAATTTAAACAGTAAGTAATTTAATGTAATTAATTTACATAATTACATAATATAATAAACAAATTGGCACATTTTACTATAAAAATACTCACTCTAATAATACCATTATTACAGTATTAGTATTAATACAGCTATAGTATGGATAAGTTCCCCAAAATGATGTTCAGCTTATTTAAGAGTTAAATTAATCATGTGGTGGGAATCTCTTCAAAACCATGCCTTTGCTGAAGTGGTTGACCCACATATATCACAAGATTCCTTTGCCTCTCTTGACTGATCCTATTAGTGAAATGTCAAATGAGTTTTTGACCAACTTGACTTAAAAATCAAATTGGGTAATCACATTGTTTAGAGTCAAGCCAATTTTTATGTACAGCAGAATTCTGAAACTTAGAGCCACTTTCTGATGGCTTTGGGTGTGGGCTGCTGTGACTTGTGCGTGATATCACCCGTGATGGGCTCGAGACCCTGCAGGGGCCCCCTCACCAACTTTGCTTTAGTTGACCAGTTGACCCACTTCTACCACAGACACATGGCACAGATCACAATGAGAAACTGTGAAGCTTAGTTAATATTTAAAACAGTTTGATGCTCAGATAAAAAGGGATTCAAGTTGTCACCAATTAGTAGGAAAAGACTAATTATCACACAGACCTATGATCCTTTATAACTAAAAACATTAAAGGAATCTAAAAGCTATCACTTTTTATGAAAGAGCAGATGGCCTGAATTAGACCTCTCAAATATAATGAATGTGTGCACATACGTGTGTGTGAGCATGTGCATGTGTACCACGAAACAGGAATCTTTTTTAAAGGCTGTTGGGGGAAAGGGAGGGAATAGAACAGAAAACACAATGTCAGTATCCTTGTGTTTATTCTACCCAGTACTGTCCATGGGAATTTACTCAGAAAAAAAGTGTCTTCTTTTCCTGATTTTTAACTGCTTGAAAATATGCCTCAATTTAAATTATCTTATTTCAAAAAAATTCAGTAGTTCAGGAACTAGTTATTGAGTTCCTACAGAGAACGAGGCACTCAGATAATATGATTAACAAACCACAGGACTGGTTCTTGGGGAGCTCACAGTCCAGCAGCAGACGGTGAGCACCTGAAGTGTGATGGGTTGTTACCCTGTCACCCAGCTGTGTGCCTGATCACACGCATCACTACCAATCCCTTCTGCCATTCTTGGGAAGCAGCAGTTTGTCTCATGTCAGCCTTTGGGTTTCCTCCTCAGTGGTTGGTTTTCCTTGTCCTGTGCTCCTTCCCAAACCCAAAAGCTGGGGGAAATTACTGCTGCCCCAGCTGCAGATTGTCTCTGAGACCCCTCCAAGGGTTGCCACATACAGTTATGGAGGCTGTGCAAGACACCCGGACGTGGAAAGTTCTCAGGTCCTTTGGCTGCCCAGGCCTCCCATCCTCACGACATCGTAGATTCTATTGTTGGTTTGGGAGGTAACTAGGGTAACTCAACGTAGGAGAAAACAGGCCAGAGTTTTTCTCAAAGGCAAAAGGAAACTTTTTGCAAAGAAGTTCAAATCTTCACAACCCTCCCACCATTTCCCCAAGAAAGAAACCCGAAGGGCTCCCATACATGCTTCATGCATACACAGTATCTTCAAGTGGGGGCCAAGAGAAGATGGGAGTGGGAGAGTCATCCAGACTGATGGCCATGAAAGGGTGACTTCTTCTGAGTCCTCTGTGCCAGTGAGAGTGAGAATACGCTTCCTCAGCATTTACTCCAGTCTTCTGATGGAAACCCTTGGTTCGAACATGAGTGTGCGTGCACATGCACACACAACACATGCGGACCAACAATTTTCTGAGATACTTTAGCCTGAATCTATGCTAAGTGAGAAAAATATTTCCCTAATTGAAACATTACCCATCTGTTTAGTTTTCTCTCCCTCAGTGGAGGTGGGACTCTACGTTATAACTCGGGGTCACTTCAAACTGTACCCCGAGCCACTGGTGCCCAACAGTAAGAAACCATGGCATAGGTTTTCTCTACCTTTGAACACTTTGAAAGCAGGGTGTCCTCAATGCCTGTTTTCAAGAGCAACCCCCCAGGGATTGGAGGAAGGTATGCATGCAGGTGAAGTCTAGTATTTCAAATAAAGCAGGAAAAAGTAAAAATCACCACAGGACTGTGGTCTTTTGGGAGGGGGATTGAATTAAACTGTCCACTTCCAGAATAAATTGTTTATATCAGATTTTTTTTTTCCAACTTGGTTTGCAAATATAATGTTAAGAACATTATAAGTTAACTCCACAATGTCAATACCCCAAAATTATAAATTATTTACAAACAGGTCCAGAAATTTGGGGAATAAGGATTTGGGGCAATGA
>NW_007787927.1:0-820 GCF_000696425.1 Galeopterus variegatus
TATAGATCATGCAGTGTTTGTCTTCCGTGCCTGGCTTGTTTCACTTACGTAATATCCTTCAGGTTCATCCATGTTGTTGCAAGTTACAGGGTTTTCTTCTTTTTTAAGGCTGAATAGCATTTAGTATTTCATTATATACATGCCACTTTTTCCTTCCTTTGTTTTTTTTGAGTGTGTGCTTCTGGCTTATTTCTTTTTAATTTTTTTAAGTATATGGTTAAATGTATTTATTTTCACAAACGAAACATACACGGATCAAGGAACAGTAGCCTCCACCACATCTGCCCCCCTGTGCCTCACAGTCATTTCCCCTATAAGGTACCTACTATTCTTTTTTTAAAAAATTTATTTATTTTTTTTATTGGAACTTAGTTGATTGTACAAATCCATGGGATACAGCCTTGAATATCAATACCTGTGTGCAACATGTGATGTTCAAATCAGGATAGTTAGCATATTCTTCATTATACAGTGTAATATATTTTCATGGCCCTTCATAAATTTCTCCCTTCCCCTATCCACAACCCCCCCCCCCCCATCCTTTCCCACTTCTGGTAACCTCAGTTGTTTTCTTCTCTTGAAAGTTCAGTGTATTATTGTGATTGTTGTATCTTTTTTATTTATTTGTTTATTTATTTATTTTTTTTATTGGAACTTAGTTGATTGTACAAATCCATGGGATACAGCATTGAATATCAATACCTGTGTGCAACATGTGATGTTCAAATCAGGATAATTAGCATATTCTTCATTATACAGTGTAATATATTTTCATGGCCCTTCATAAATTTCTCCCTTCCCGTATCCACAACCCCCCCCC
>NW_007787927.1:1217-2406 GCF_000696425.1 Galeopterus variegatus
ATTCATAAAGACTTTGCTCAGTTCTATTATCTTAAGTGTTTCCCCTATGTTTTCTTTTAGGAGTTTTATAGTTTCAGGTCTTATACTTAAGTCTTTAATCCACTTTGAGTTGATTTTAGTATATGATAAGAGGTTCTGGTCTAGTTTCATTCTTCTGCATATGGATGTCCAGTATTCCTAACACCAATTATTGAAGAGGCAGTCTTTTCCCCTTGTATGTCTTTGGTACTTTTGTAGAAAATCAGTTGACTGTTGGTATATAGGGTGATTTCTGGGTCCTCTATTCTATTCCGTTGGTCTATGTGTCTGTTTTTATGTCGGTACCATGCTGTTTTGTTTGCTATAGCTTTGTAGTATAATTTGAAGTCAGGTAGTGTATGCCTCCAGCTTTATTTTTGGCTCAGGATTGCTTTGGCTATTTGGGGTCTTTTGTTGTTCCATATGAATATTAGGTTTGATTTTTCTATTTCTGTGAAGAATGTCATTGTTATTTTGGTGGGGATTGAATTGAATCTGTAGATCACTTTGAGTAGTACGGACATTTTCACAATGTTAATTCCTGCAATCCAGGAGTATGGAATGTCTTTCCATTTTCTTCTGTCCGCTTTAATTCTTTCAACAGCAATTTGTAGTTCTCACTGCAGAGATCTTTCACATCCTTGGTTAACGATATTCCTAGGTATTTTATTTTATTTTTTTCGTGACTATTGTACATGGACTAGCTTTCTTAATTTCTTTTTCTGCTAGTTCATTGTTGGAGTATAAAAATGGTACTGATTTTTGCGTGTTGATTTTGTATTCTTATTCATTATTCTCTTGATGGACGCTTAGGTTAATTTTGTATCTTGCCTATTCTGAATAATGCTGATATAAACAGGGCAGTGCAAATATTTCTTTTAGATATTTATTTTATTTTCTTTGTATATACTCATAAACCCTGAACTGGCATTTCTGGACCATTTGGTAGCTATATTTTAATATTTTTAGGAATCCCCATATTGTTTTCCATAATGGTTGTACTAATGCACATTCTCACCAGCAATGAACAGGGTTCTCTTTTCTTCATATACTTGCCAACACTTGTTATCTATTGTCTTTTTGATAATAGCAATTATAACAGGTATGAGATGATATCTCATTGTGGATTTTATTTGCATTTCCCTGATGATTAGTGATGTTGAGTGTTTTT
>NW_007787928.1:0-2406 GCF_000696425.1 Galeopterus variegatus
TTTAAGACTTCTATATCCTTGCTGGTTTTCTTCATATTTGTTTTACTAGTTATTGAAAAAAAAGTATTAAACTCTCTGACTGTAATTGTGGATTTTTTTATTTCTCTTTTCAGTTCTATCAGTTTTTGCTTCAAGTATTTTGAAGCTTTCTTATTAGGTACACAAATGTTTAGCATTGTTATGTCCTCTTGAATAACTGACTTCTTTATCATTATGAAATGATATTCTTTATCTCTGGCAAAATACTTTGCTCTTAGATCTACTTTGATGTTAAAGTAGCTAGTTTGATATTAATATATTTTATTTTGATTAGTATTAGCATGGTATACTTTTTTCCATCTGTATTAGTTGTTTTTTGCTGTGTAACAATTTAACAAAAACTTAGAGACAAAACAACATGCATTTATTATCTCACAGTTTTTGAGAGTCAAGATTTAGCATGGCTTAGCTAGGTGTTCTGCTTCTGAGTCTCTCACGAGACTGTAATTTAGGTAACAACAAGGACTAGGGTCTCATACGAAGGGTCAACTGGGGAAGAATCTGCTACCAACCTCATGTGGTTATTGTCATAATTCAGTTCCTCAAGGACTGTTGGATTGAGGGCCTCAGTTCATTGCAGACTGTTGGTTGAAGGCTGCCCTCAGTTCCTTGCTGTCTTAGTGCATTCCTGATGCTATAACAAAATGCCTTGGACTGGGTAATTTACAAATAATAGAAATTTATTACTCACTATTTTGGAGGCTGTAAAGTCCAAGATCAAGGTGCCACCAGATTTACTTTCTGATGAAAGTAAAGTTAGAAGTAAATCAAAGGTTCCACCCACACTCAAGGACAGGGGATAAGGGCATGAATACAACAAGGTGGGGATCACTGGGGGACCATGCTAAAGGCTGGCTACCATACCAGCCTTTCATTTTTAACTTATTTCCATCTTTATTTTTTAAGTGGCTTTCTTGTAGGCAGATTACAATTTGGTTTTATTTTTTAATCCAATCTAGAAGTCTCTGCCTTTTAAGTTGGTGTTTAGATCATTCACATTTAATGTGATTTTGATATGTTTGCATTGAAAGCAATTATTTTGCTATTTTTTTTCCTGGTTATTTTTTTATTCTTCTGAAATACCTCCTCTGCCATCAATCCCATCCAGTGTATTTTTCATCTCAGACATTGTAGTTTTCAACTTTTGAAGTCAAACCTTAGGTCTTTTTTATATCTTCTATGCCTTTACTTACATGTTCAATCTTTCCTCTAGCTTTTCAAGCAAACAGAATACAGTTACAACTGTTTTAATGGCCCTGTCTACCAATTCTATCATCTGTGTCATTTCTGGGTCAGTTTTTATTGACTGTTTTGTCTCTTTATTTCATTCAGTGCTGGGTATTTTTGTATTTATATCAATATTCTTGACCTCCACTCTGGAATGTAAAGTTATTTGGAAATAGTTTGATCTTTTTCAGTCTTGCCTATAAGCTTTGTTAGGCAAGATTACAGCATTATTTCGTCTAAGGTTTTGTTTTGTTTTTTCTGCACTACTGAGACAAGACACTTCTTAGGACTCTAATCTGTGTCTCATTGCTTATGAGATCTTACGCCTTGGTTGTTGAGAACAGGCACTATTTCTGGACCTATGTATACTATAAGCACTGTTTCCCCTAATCCTTTTAGGTGGTACTTTCCACAGCCTTAAGTAGTTTCTTCATGTACCTACACTAATCAGTACTCAGCTGAATACTCAAGGGAACTCTGCAAAGTTCTTTCTCTGTGAAGCTCTCTGTTCTCTAATACTCTGCCCTACAAATTCTAGCTGCCTTGGCCTCTGTTTTAGTCTGTTTTGTGTTGCTATAACAGAAATACCTGAGACTGGGTAATTTATAAGGAAAAGAGGTTTATTTGGCTTATGATTCTGGGACAGCTGCATCTGGTATGGACCTCAGGCTGTTTCTACTCATGGAGGAAAAACAGCAGGCAGCTGGTGGGTACAAGCAGATCACATGGCGAGAGGAAGCAAGAAAGAGAGAGAGAGAGAGAGAGAGGAGGTGCCAGGGTCCTTTAAACAACCAGCTCTTGCCGGAACTAACAGAGTGAGAACTCACTCACTGCCCCCCTCCCCCAGAGAGAGCATTAATCCATTCATGAGGGATCCACCCCCATGACTCAATCAGTTTCCAACACTGCCACACTGGAGATCAAATTTGCACATGAGGGCCGACCTTGTGGTGCACTCAGGAGAGTGAGGCACTGGGAGCACAGCAGCACTCCCACCGCGGGTTCGGATCCTATATAGGGATGGCCGGTGCACTCACTGGCTGAGCCCAGGGGTGCGGCCGGTCACAAAAAAGACAAAAAAAAAAAAAAAAAAATTTGCACATGAGTTTTGGAGGGGACCACACATCCAAACTCCATCAG
>NW_007787929.1:0-2405 GCF_000696425.1 Galeopterus variegatus
ATGTGAGCTATATACCCTAAAGCAAACATTAAAATAACAAAACAAAGAGTTTTAGCTAATAGGCCAACAAAGGAGATACATTTGAATTTTATAAAATACACTCAATCCAATAGTTGGGTGGAATAAAACCCATAACTCAAAGAACAAAGTATAGGTGGGACAAATAGAAATTAAATACTATGATGATAGACTTAAACCTAACCATCCCTAAAATCACTCAAAAATCACACTAAATATAAATGGTCCAAATGTCCCAATTAAAAAGATGAGATTGTAAGCTTGGATTAAAAACAACAGCAAGACTCAACCATACACCACATACAAGAAAGCCACTTCAAATATAAAGATACACCTACAAAAAGATACAAATATAAAAGTAAAAGTATGTTAAGGATATACAATGCTAACATTAGACAAAAGAAAGCTGGAGTGGCTATTAAATATCAGACAAATAATACTTCAAAGCAAAGAATATCATCCATGATAATTCTTTCTAATAATGATTAAGTGCCAATATATCACAACATAATTATAAAATTTTATGCACCTAATAACAGAACTTCAAAATACATGAAGCAAAAATGATGAGAACAGCAAAGAGAAATAAACCAATTCACACCTATAGTCAAATATTTCAATATTGCTCTCTCAATAATTGGGAAAACAGTAGAAAGAAAATCAGTAAAGATATAAAAAATTGAAACCAAGTAGGAACTAACATGACATTAACAGAACACTTTAGACAACAAAAGCAGAATACACATTTTTTCCAAGTGCACACAAAAAATTTCCCAAGGTAGACTATGTTCTGGACTATAAAAATAAGCTTTAATTAATTTAAAAGTGTTTCAAATTATATAAACAATTTCTACTATGATATAAATAAAATAGAAATATTTTAGATAATATTCAGATTTGGGGAAACAAATAACAATTTTAAAGAGTCTATGGGCTAAAGCATATATGAACTGTCTTCAAAAACTTCATGGAAATATTTGCATTATATATTTTTTGTTTTTAATTGAAACATAATTAATTATACATACTTGTGGGGCACAGAGTTGAATATCAATACCTGTATACAATGTGTGATCATCAAATCAGGATAATTAGCATATTCATCAATACAAAATGGAATCATTCTTTGTGTCCATTAACCAATTTCTCAATAACCCCACTTCTTCTCCCCTTTTTCCGACTCCAGTAACCATAATTCTGTTCTCTTCCTCTGAAAGTCCTATGTATTATTGTGATTATTGTGTGTTTGTTTTTAGTTCCCACTTATGAGTGAGGTCATGTAATATTTCTCTTTCTGTGACTAGTGTTATTGTGATTATTGTGTGTTTGTTTGTTTTTAGTTCCCACTTATGAGTGAGGTCATGTAATATTTCTCTTTCTGTGACTAGTTTATTTTTCTTAACATAATTTTCTTATTCTGTTTGCTGTCTGTGTGCTTATTTCACTTAACGTACTTTTCTCCAAGCTCATCCATGCTGTGGTGAATGGCAGAATTTGATTCTCTTTTATGGCTGAGTAGCATTCCATTGTGTACATATACCATATTTTCCTTATTCAGTTGTCTGTCAATCAGCATTCAGATTGGTTCCATGTCTTGGACATTATAAATAGAGCTGCAATAAACATGGAAGTGCAGGTATTCCTTTGACATGATGATTTCCATTCCTTTGGTAGTGGGATTGCTGGATCATATGGTAATCCTTTCCATAGTTGTATGAGAAACCACCATACTATTTTCTCTAAAGGCTGTACTAATTTACAATCCCACCAACAGTGTAGAAGGGTTCCCCTTTCTTGGAATCCTTGTCAGCATTTGTTATTCTCTGAATTTTTGGTAATAGTCAGTCTCACTGAGGTGAGATGATATCTCAGTGTGGTTTTGATTTGCATTTAACTGATGATTACTGTTGAGCATTTTTTCATCCACCTGTTGGCCATTTATATGTCTTCTCTTGAGAAATGTCTATTCAACTCCTTTGCCTATTTTTTAATTGAATCATTTGTTTTTCTTACTATCAAGCCATTTGAGTTACTTGTATATTGATGTGTTGCTGTATTCTGTTTGCTAATATATTGTTGAGGATATTTGCATCTCTGTTCATCAGAGATATTGGCCTGTAGTTTTCTTTTTGTTATATTGTTGTCTGGCTTTGTGTCAGGGTGATACTGGCCTCAAAGAACAAGTTTGGGAAAATGGCCTCTGTTTCAATTTTTTGGAATAGTTTTTCTGTTTCAGCGTTGCTTATTCTATTTTATTAGTCACTTTTCCTTAATTACTATAAATCAAGTATTTTTACCATGTTCTTTTTTCCCCCTTATTTTATTTTATTAGTAATATGCACATTTATTTGTTCAAATAACATAACAAATACATAAATTGAATAACA
>NW_007787930.1:0-2405 GCF_000696425.1 Galeopterus variegatus
TTAAGCATTAGTGATGTTTATATTACAAATGTTAACCCTTGAGATTACCAAATGACTATACAACAATGAAATCTGTCCAGTTTAACCAACTGTAATATTTTCAAATGATTTAAAGAGCCAGGCAAGAGAATACGGGCATTTATTCAGATGCTACCTGTCCAGGAAAATTAGTATTCCTCCCCTTTTTTAAACTGTTAGCAACAGCTTTTTTTAAAGTATTTTTTAATTGGCCACAACAAAAGAGTTAAAATTTCATAAACAAAAGTTTAGTTGTTTAGGCCCGTTAATTCATGGCTTTGACGCCTAGTAATTTAAAAGTGCTTGAGTTTTTGCCAACCCCACTGTACAGTTCCAAAATCTCAGTATGTATGGGAAAGTTTTCAAAACTAACTGTTGATTCTGGTTTGCTAAGCGTCTAAAAATATAAATATTAAATCAACATTTACTTTCATTTAACATTTAACATGGAAGTAAAAATTCTCACTTTCTGCTGTAACAACAAAACGATAAAACTAAGACATCTTTCAATAAGTTCTTAACACTCACTGGACAATTTCTACTGCAAGTCATCTCAACTAATGGGACAAAGAGGATGTGGGAACCTTCCAGTAGTCCAGGCTAGGAACCGCTGGACTCCTTCACCTGGGACAAAATTAAGCAGATCTCTCTTTCCACTGAAGCCCAGCATATAGTGTCCACGGGCTCCAGGTCTAGAGCTGCTGACCAGGCACAGTTCTCTGCCACAAATAACACGCACAGAGGCAAATAGGAAATTCACCCAGGAATTGTGCTCAAACACAACAAACCTGCAACACAGGGGAAAGCAGAAAAAGAGCTGCAAAATAAGGGGAAGGATTTTTATTTTGGTGAAAATTTCACTAGCAAATTACATAATATTCCAGGAGATGCCAAATCAATAAAATTCAATTTGCTCAAGTTGATGGTATTTTGTAGTTGAGTCAATTTTTTTCATTACAAAGTAATAACACTTCTTTCTTAGTTTTGTGGCTTCCAAGATAGGAACAAACCATATCCAAGTGCATCTGTACTGCACATATGTGGCAACACAGACACACATCTCAATCCCCATACACACTCACGTGCACTTTTTGAAAAATAGCATTTAGTTGCACTATCTTCCCATTTATCTCTTGATTTTGGAACTGTTGTGCCAAAGTGATATTTCTGCAATGCTAAAATACGTTACATATTTGTCATTGTATAACATAATGACATTATGTTAAGCATTAGTGATGTTTATATTACAAATGTTAACCCTTGAGATTACCAAATGACTATACAACAATGAAATCTGTCCAGTTTAACCAACTGTAATATTTTCAAATGATTTAAAGAGCCAGGCAAGAGAATACGGGCATTTATTCAGATGCTACCTGTCCAGGAAAATTAGTATTCCTCCCCTTTTTTAAACTGTTAGCAACAGCTTTTTTTTAAAGTATTTTTTAATTGGCCACAACAAAAGAGTTAAAATTTCATAAACAAAAGTTTAGTTGTTTAGGCCCGTTAATTCATGGCTTTGACGCCTAGTAATTTAAAAGTGCTTGAGTTTTTGCCAACCCCACTTTACAGTTCCAAAATCTCAGTATGTATGGGAAAATTTTCAAAACTAACTGTTGATTCTGGTTTGCTAAGCGTCTAAAAATATAAATATTAAATCAACTTTTACTTTCATTTAACATTTAACATGGAAGTAAAAATTCTCACTTTCTGCTGTAACAACAAAACGATAAAACTAAGACATCTTTCAATAAGTTCTTAACACTCACTGGACAATTTCTACTGCAAGTCATCTCAACTAATGGGACAAAGAGGATGTGGGAACCTTCCAGTAGTCCAGGCTAGGAACCGCTGGACTCCTTCACCTGGGACAAAATTAAGCAGATCTCTCTTTCCACTGAAGCCCAGCATATAGTGTCCACGGGCTCCAGGTCTAGAGCTGCTGACCAGGCACAGTTCTCTGCCACAAATAACACGCACAGAGGCAAATAGGAAATTCACCCAGGAATTGTGCTCAAACACAACAAACCTGCAACACAGGGGAAAGCAGAAAAAGAGCTGCAAAATAAGGGGAAGGATTTTTATTTTGGTGAAAATTTCACTAGCAAATTACATAATATTCCAGGAGATGCCAAATCAATAAAATTCAATTTGCTCAAGTTGATGGTATTTTGTAGTTGAGTCAATTTTTTTCATTACAAAGTAATAACACTTCTTTCTTAGTTTTGTGGCTTCCAAGATAGGAACAAACCATATCCAAGTGCATCTGTACTGCACATATGTGGCAACACAGACACACATCTCAATCCCCATACACACTCACGTGCACACACACACACACACACACACACTCACTGAAACAGCTGATCTTAAACACAGTATATCAG
>NW_007787931.1:0-2405 GCF_000696425.1 Galeopterus variegatus
AAAAAAAAAAAAAAAAAAAACCCTCTTGTGATAATGATAGCCTATCTCAGAGAGTGGTGGTAAGTATTCAGTGAGCTAAGGATGTGATCACCACGTGGCAGAGCAGCTGTCACACAGAATTTTCTCAATGTGTTTTTTCCCCATTTATATTATTCTATAGCATGTGTTAAATGTATTGTATTTTTCAGCAAAACCGAACCTTAACAGAAAGTAGTTTTAGATATGTAATGGGCTTTAAGAAATAACTATTACATGGATTTTGATTTCCTCTCCTATTTTTAAAATTCATGTTCTCACCATTTATTTGCAACTTTCTCACACAAACCAACATCCAGAGGGGGAGGGAGGTGTTTGTTTTTCCTGATTTCAGAATTTCTGGAAATTTTTGTTTGGACAGTATATACTTACAGTGCTGATTTTTAGAGATGTACAAAGCAATAATATGTCATTTTTCATTCTTTGGTGAATATAGAACTTGGGATACTTTTATTACACTAAATCCCTAAAAATATAGCATGCTCCATCCAAATTGGAAAACTTAGTATATAGAACTTGAATCATGAGGGGAAGGGGTTGTTGTTCTTACTAATACATCAACCTGGAATTCTTGCTGTGACTCCACCCCCAATCCTTCTATTTATTGCTTGGAAAAACTAAGATCTGCCCTTGATGTCCTGGATACCTCATCCCCCAACCCTTTACCTGTAACTTCCTGAGCACATCAGAGACATTCATCTTTATTCTTTAATGGTTTCTAAACAAAATAGCTCTTCTCTTAGCTTCCTGTTTAGTTAATAAGCTGTTGAGTGAGAGATACCAGGTCGTACATCTCTCTTCTCTTTATAGCACGTTTGCTTATAGTTACTTCTGAGTAAATATTTGATGGATGAGTGAATGAATGAATCAATGAATGAATGATCATGTAGTCTCTTAGGAGCCCCATTTTGAACATTCTTGAATTATACTATAGATACAAAAGTGGGTTAAACCACTGTTGAAAAGAAGCCATCTCTTAAAAGGAACCTTTGGCCTTAAAGTGTTTGCATAAACATAAGAATACAAAAAATGATTCTAACCCAAAGTGCTTGGTATATATTTTGAAGCTATCTTTAGCACCTTTTTCTGCCATCCTCATCTTTCACAACTTAGCCTCGGTATTCAAGGTTTACCAAACAGGACTCAGCAAACAAGACATTAGTAACTTTCTATAGAAAATACAATTGATATTCCCACTATAATTGAATTTAGGGAAGCCAAGTATAAAGGGATTTGAGAAATTAGATGTATCATGAATTTAATGTTAGATTAATTGTATGGTTTACATTTATAGCTCAATCAATGTTATCTGTGATATTTAGGAAGGAAAGATAGGCAATGGAGAAATATGTTTGCTGTTACTTCTACATAATTGAAAAGAAAACAGAACTGTAGTAATTCAAGTAATAGCTCAATCAATGTTATCTGTGATATTTAGGAAGGAAAGATAGGCAATAGAGAACTATGTTTGCTGTTACTTCTACATAATTGAAAAGAAAACAGAACTGTAGTAATTCAAGTAATTATTTTCCAGAAAATGAAATTCAGGGTAATGTAAATGTGTTTCGAGTAAACTACATGAATGAAGCCCAAAACAAGTTTAAAAATAACACTCTTCTTGTACACCTAGTACTGTGAAAACTCCTTAAGATTATTTAAAAAGGAACATTGTTATATGACATCCTGTATTCAATGATATTTCAATAACAAGCATCATATTATTTAGCTTTCCTTTTTGCTGTACTTTTTACGTTTTTAGTCAGTGAACCTGGGAGTGAGTTACCAACTTTCTTGTATTTATAATTCTGAAAAAAATTCAGAATAAAAAATGCTTCGTTATCATGTGTTTGTTGTTTATATTTGTACTCTGTCCTTTCAATTGGGTTGAGTTGCTCATTTATATTCTATTACAAAACCGCTATTGTGTGGCTTTTTCCATGGTGAATTACAAATCAGTTTGGCTTTAGTATTTGGCAGATTATGTACTTGGTCGATTTATCAGATCAGCCTTTGATTGGGTTCCTGGTTGCCCCACTGCAGCAAAAATTGAATTGTGAAATATTTTTATTGGCTTGTTACCTTTGCTATTTTAAAAATACTAAGTCAAGGATCTATTAAAACCAGATTATCAAATATCTGACTATTCCAACAGTTTTGCTCAGAATTGATCTAGGTTTTGCCTTCTTTTTCAGTTTAATTTCAAATTCTGTTGGCCTTTCTTAGTCTTTTTTTACACATTTTTGTGTAAGACCCATCGTATATTTTATACCAATAATCGGATCTTTTATTACTTAGTGAATAATTGATTGGCTTAAACTGATATTGCATGATTCCATTTATAGACTGATAATTGGTTTAGAAACAGAAAA
>NW_007787932.1:0-2405 GCF_000696425.1 Galeopterus variegatus
ACTCTGGTCATCAACAACAACAAAAATATTAATAATTATTACTATTACAGTAAACTTATATATGTTGATATCCTCCTCCTTATCAATGACTTTATTATCATTATATGAGCATTACCAAAATACTGGGATAAAGATGCCGAATCTCTCTGGTTAAACACCGTACTTGATGCTAAGGCTCTGAAGGAGGAGGCATTGTTTTACTAAACTTTGTACCTGTAGGCCTATTTCACTGCCTCAGGCTTGGACCCTGACTTGTAAAGGGAATGGTCGGAAAAGAACCTTGATATTTCATAAGGAAATGTTATCTCTGGGCACTTTAGGCTTTCTAAGAAAATAGGGTATTTCTTTTTAAATTGTACACATGCTGCCTTGGGTTCTCTTTCTGGGCATTCTGTAGCTCAAAACTTACTCATCACGGTTTCCATTAACAGTAAATTAAGTATGTTTATAAAGTGGAGGCTGATATTGTACAATTTAGTTCATTAAAATAATTATATAGCCAGTGATTTCATGATCAGACAGACTCAATGGATTTGCAGGAATGAGTATCCAGGATTAATCCCTGTCAAATATGTTTGTTGTTTAAAAACAATAATTTTTATTGTGTATATTTAACAACAGGTATATAGCAACATGATGTTATAAAATGCATATATAAAGTAAAGTGGTTATTATACAAGGGTACTTCAAAAAGTTCATGGAAAAATACAATTACAAGATAATATGAATCTTTTCATCAACTTTTTGAAGATTCCTCATAGTGAAACAAGTTAATATATCCATCATCTCACGTCTCCCCATTTTTTTCTCCCTATGGCAAGAGCAGCTCTAATCTACTCATTTAATGTAGTATATTAGGCCTACGGTAATCCTGCTACATTTTCCCTACATCCTACGTTTACATCCTACATTTTTCCTATATCCTACATTTACGTCCTATTGCTGTATATTTCCTATGTCCTGCATTTACATCGTACATTCATCCTGCTTTGTATCCTTTGAACTACATCTCCCTATTTCCTCCCCGCCCCCAACCCTGGTAACCATTGTTATATATATATATCTCTCTATATTTGACCTTCCTGCTGAACCCCCCCACCCCGATTCCACATATAAGTGAGATCATGCAGTATTTTTCTTTCTGTGTTTGGCTTATTTCACTTAGCATGATATCAAGTGACTTTTTGTTCTTAGCATGAGATTTTTACTGCATTCAAATTTCATTAATGCTGTAAGCATGAAAAGTTCTGAGTCAGGTAATGAATTTGAGAATGAATAACCAATCTTTTAAAATATAGAAACAGATTTCTTGTAATTATGACTATTTCTCTCTTTTTGAATGGTGACCTGAATTTTTTGTAAATCAAAATTTTGATAAGTTTGTGTGGCTCAAGTACATGGTGGAGTTTGGTGGTCATAGGTCAGAAACCATATTTGTTTCACAATTACATTGCTGCGGTTTTATGAAGAACGTAGTAAGGTGATATTTATATTGCTTGCAGAATAAATGTTTTAAAGTCACTGAATAACATATAGTATTATATGCCTACACACAATTGTTCATAGGAATAAAAAAATAGAAATATAAAATAACCTTTCATTGCTGCTAGAAAGATTTAAGCCAAATATTCACAATATATATCAGACATATATATTGATATCTATCTATAATATTATTGTAATATATAATTCATATAATATTTTAAATATTATATATTATATTATATTATGTATATTTTCTTATATTATTTACATACTATATATTATTTATATATAATGACTACATAATTGTGCATGATACATCCTGTCTCTAGTCTTGTCATTACAAGACTTTTAATCATTTATCCTTATTTTATGATTCTGTTGCATAATTTTTATTGGACATCATTTCAATTTTTATTAATAAACAGGACATATCAAATACCTGTATACATTCTTTAATACAGATTTTCATGTCCCAAATATTTTTAGCATTTGTATTTTATTAATATAAAAACAGTTATTTTCTGCTCTGTCCTTTGTCCTTTGAATGCAAAAGGCCTTCCCAGGGACACCAAGAATTTGCAGATGTTCAGGGAAAGTTTCCAGCCATGTTCAATGTGGGTGTTTGCCCACTTTCATCTTTTGACTTTTTCTCTTGATCTGTTCTCAGTCTTCTCACTTCCCTGGTTTGCAAGTCCTTTGTTAACTACATCTGGCTTTCAGTATCTGCTTCTTCGTCTTCCCTTGATCCAGCACCCATGTGGGCTCTCATCTGTGGTTAACTTATCTTAGTTTCTTATCATTGTAATAGTTTCTTAATATCGGCATCACTACTGTCTCAAATTAGGATACATTATCCAATTGCCATCTCTAGAACCTGGCCCAGTTCTTACCAAATCATTATTTGTTGTAGTAATGTTTGC
>NW_007787933.1:0-2404 GCF_000696425.1 Galeopterus variegatus
GGGCTACAGAGAGGGGAGCATGGGAATGACTGGCAGTGGGTTTTTGGGGTCTCTGTCTGTGATGATGAAACTGTGGTGGTGTCAGATGGTGGTGACGGTTTCACCACCTTGTGAATCTACTACAACCACTTTAAAAGGGTGAATTCCATGGTAAGCAGATTATATCTTAATTTTAAAAATACTAATACTAATCTAGTATCAATTACCATAATTACTGAAACAATTTAAAATATTTTTGCACTTTTCCCCCATTCTTTCTCCATTTTTTTATAGCCATACTTGATCTATATTGCCTGAGCATAGTCATTTCGTATGTACCCTCTCCTTTTCTACCCTAATTTACTCAAGTTCTCCAAATAACTGTATGTTTATTGTTTGCTACCGCTACTTATGTTGATGTGTCTCAAGTCATTTTGGTTTTCTGAAGCTTTCTTTCTAGTACATTCCTCAGGAAGAGCTCATTGACCAGTATCCCTTCAGTTTTACATGTCAGTGACAGTGTGTACCCTTAATACTCAAAGGTCAGTCTAACTCCCTGGAAACCCTTAGTTGACATTTTCTTGTGGCTGTTGATTTTGAGAAGTCTGATGATAATGTAACTTTCTTTCCCTCATCAATCACTTGGTAGATGTCCCAAATACTTTTTTCTTTCATTTAAAGTCTAGTAATTTTAATAAATATGTTTTTGTGTTGGTCATTCTGGGTAATATACTCAGGTATGTGGTCTCAGGTCAATAAGTAGTTTAAACAATTTAATTAAAAATTTTAAAAATATTTTAAAAGATAGTTTTTAGTATTTGCTTTGTTTAATCCTTTGCCTTTCTTCTTCAAGGATTTCCTTTATATGTAAGTTGGATCTTCTTTGCTTCTTTTAAAATATTTGTCATTTTCTCCAAAACCCTTTTTATCATTCCCTTCATTTCTAAGAAGAAAATGAAAGTATTAAAAATTTTCTTTCTTCTTACATTCTATTTTTCTTAGAGTATAATTTGTTTTGTTTATTCACTTTTAAGTTCCTTCTAATTTATTCTTAATTCTGAAATGACTTTTTAAAATTTTCTAATTATTTTGTTTTGTTATTTCACTTCTGAGTTTTTTCATTTTTTTTTTTTTTTTGACCGGTAAGGGGATTGCAACCCTCAGCACGGTGTGGTCCGTACCACGCTCAGCCAGTGAGCACACCGGCCACCCCTATATTGGATCTGAACCCACAACCTTGGCGCTACCAGCGCCGCACTCTCCTGAGTGAGCCACGGGGCCGGCCCTGAGTTTTTCCATTTTGATTTCCATCCTTTCTTGTCTTGTATCATTTTCTTAATTTTTTGAGATCATTTTGAAATGAAGCCTCCCTTTTGGATCTGTTCTGTGAGTATATCTTTCTATAGTGCTTTCATTTTTTCCCCATAGTAGCTTTGTATCAGACTTGTCCTTAGTAGTTCCTAATGCCATTTTAATGTGAAATTAGTTTTCTTGCACTATTAGAAAGAGGCATGGTCAGGGTAGCTCCTCTAACTTCACAGAGCTTTTTCTATCTTTTCATGTAGCATTAAAAACGAGGTGGCTTATTCTGAGACTACTTGACTCTGCCCTCTCCCGACTCTGATCTGTCCCCAACATGTTAAATTCTGATTCTGTTTTCAGAGGATTCCCTGCAGTGTGGGTCTCTCACCTGTGTTTAGATTGGGAAAAACATCTCATTTTCAGCTGCTGACCTCAAATTGGCCCACCATACTTTCTGGTGAACACCTGCGGGCTACATTGGGGTTCTCCTTTCCTTAGGTCGATCAGGTGCACCCTGCTTCCCTCTCCTCCCTCCTGCGCAGACACGGACTATGCAGTGCATGCTTCTGTTGGTTGCCCCACTTGCTTAACTTCATGTGGTTTTGTTGTAATTGTTGTCCATGTTTTTTTGTTCGTTTTTTGAATCTGGTTGCTTTATCTGTTTTTATGTTGGGATTCATAGAGATTTAGGAACTATGCTTCTGTTGCTGCAATCTCCCCTGTAACTAGTATTTCTTCCTTTTTAGCTAGGAAGAAGTGGTTCAGGCATACACTCAAAACTGGGCTTTGGTTCTTTTCTCCCCAATTTTTTCTTCTGGTTTTCCCATAAAACTTAGGTGCTGGAGTTAACAGACCAGGTCGTGTAAATGTCCTGAGTCAATTACTAGCTATGTAAGTTGGGGACAGTTATTTAATTTCTCATTCATAGTTACCAACCCCACAGGATTATTGAGAGAATTAAATGGATAATGTACAG
Organism: Galeopterus variegatus; assembly: GCF_000696425.1. Lineage (NCBI taxonomy): Eukaryota > Metazoa > Chordata > Mammalia > Dermoptera > Cynocephalidae > Galeopterus > Galeopterus variegatus. Next base: position 2,258 of record NW_007787933.1, read on the forward strand.
TGCTTAGCAGAAAGCTTGGTATACAGTAAACTGTCAAGTGCAGGGCTATTAAATTCCTCCTCTACCCACCCAGTCACCCATGCCGAGAACCTCAACAGCTCCCTCTCTGTATTTAATCCACCAGGAATCCCTGATAATTCTGTCTCC
>NW_007787934.1:0-2404 GCF_000696425.1 Galeopterus variegatus
ATAAAAGGTACAATTTATTAGAATATTATGTGTGTGTATACATAAACACATACACACACACAAACACACACACACACACACAAAAAAAAACTTTTATAAAGACATTAAGAAAATGTCTTTAAATATTGGTATTTGAGGTTTAAAATGGTATCCAAGCCCCTTATTTCATCATCTATTGATATTTCGCTTGATTCCATGTTAAGACACAAACCATGACAAAGTCCATATCACAACCAATAGCTCAGGCTGATAGACAACCTAAAATAAGTAATGGAAAACTCTTTAATTAACCCTAGAATATATGAAGGTAGACTAATGAAACCTTATCCTGACTTCAACGTAACAAAGTACATTTTGAAAATATGCAATAGATAAAAAATTGTTTTGAACACTTAATAACATACATCTAAGTAGATAAAGGTAAAACAAAATTTCTAAGGAAATGTAACTATAACAAAAGAGTAAAAAGTCATATTAAACTGTTTCTCAGTCCCTGATAGAAAAGGTAATGTTAAAACATCAATAATCTGAATAATATAATTATTAGATATAGTTTGATCTATGATTAGTAAAATTATTTCGTAACTTAAAATGTAATTACAAAATGAAATATGACATTTAATGAGGCATATGTCATTTTTTGTAAATAAAGCCATTTTTCCATGAATCCCTTGGAGACAAGTTTACATAGGTCATAGGGTTTCACCAAAGTACACTAATTGACAGTAAATTGTTAAATTATATAAATAATCACAGACATTTCTTTTCAAATGTGAATAAATATACCCTCATTTCAGAACACAGACTGCCTTTCCTGCATAGATTAAAGATGGCTGTGTGTCATGTCTACTCAAAGGATTTGAGTTGTGTAGAATCTCCTGAAGACCAGAAGAGTTTGTGAACAGTAGAATAGAAAATCTCTGGACCACACAGAAATATGAACACTGTCTAATCCAATGTGAATAAAGGCAGATTCAGTCCAGATATACCATCAACCCCCCTACAGTTGCTTGTTCTAATGAAAACCTGTGCAACTTAGAAACAAGCCAAGAAATTAGGGATGAGGGAGATCCTGAAAGGAAAGAGATTTTCCTGAACTGACTTCCTTACATTTCAGCCACAGAGGGAAATGTAATTTTTAAATTAAAAATTACAAAATACAAATGCAACAGAAGTTTAAGAGGAGATATAATTAATGTAGATTAGACTTTAAATGGAGATTTCAAACTGGAAAATTATGACCAATAATCTGAAGAAGTATGTGTATACATTCTCCCTCAGAAATACAGAGAGGGACCTAGTTATTCTAGCTTCTCATTGTAGTATATTGAAATGTTACACCACAAACTTAAGTTAGCATAAAGATAACATCCTTTTACATTTTAACCCTCTTTTTTAATCTAACAAAGGCTTGTAATACTTGTATACATAAAATTATAAAATTCTACTGAAATACATTAATGAAGATCTGAGCAAATTAAGACACACACACACACACACACACTATTTTTGCACAGAGAGATCTTTTTGGATAAAGATGTCAACCCTCCTTTAAATAATATATAAACATAATGCAACCCCATCCACAATACTAACAGGATTTTATGCAGAATTAGAAGGGTTTGTTTTTTCCTGAAAATTAATAATAATAAGCAAATAGTCAAGGCTATAAAATATCAGGACTTAATCTAAAACTACAGTCATTATGACAATGATATTGGCACAAGAATAGACATACAGACCAATAAAACAATGTAGAGAGTCTAAAATAGAGATCATGCATAAATGAAACTTTAATATATGAAAACAATGGTATGCACGACTTATGAAGAAAGAAGAGACTAAATAATCAAATAGAAAAACTCGTTATCCATAAAGAAAATAAAAACATGAAAATGGATCTCTGCCTCACATTAAACATAGAATTCAAACGCAGAACATTTACGTACTTAATGATCTAATGGAAACATTTTAAATATTTAGAGGAAAATAAAGAAGAATATCTCCCAGATCTTGGTATAAGATTTCTTAAACAAGACATAAAAACAACAATAGCAGCAGCAACAATTGTGGCTCTTAATAAAAGATTGCTAAATTAAATTACAATAAAATTAGGATTTTGTGGAAAAAATAATAAGCTCCACCTGGGAAAAAATACTTGTCCTATGTATGTCTGATAGAGGATTGGTTATAAAGTATGTAAACTATACATGAACAGTAAAAAAACATACGGACCTGCAGAAAATGGACAAAAGAGGTGAAAAGCTTGGGGCCATGTTCAGCCTATGTGAAATAATACAAGCTTAACATCCTGCACATCCAGCTTCTGTTCCGATTGGCCTGTCTGTCTACATTTGTTGTTCCTTTCCTGTACCAGTTGCTAAATGTTTCGAATATCACTCCA
>NW_007787935.1:0-2404 GCF_000696425.1 Galeopterus variegatus
AAGAAGAACTGAGAAGCTATTATTTAATGGGTGCAGAGTTTCTGCTTGGTATGATAAAAAAATTCTGGAGATCGATAGGGGTGATGCTGCATGATAATGTGAATATATTTAATGCCACTGAATTATACATTCAAAAATTATTAAATGGTAATTTTTTTTTTTCGGACTGGTAAGGGGATCGCAACCCTCGGCATGGTGTGGTCTGCACCACACTCAGCCAGCGAGCGCACCGGCCACCCCTATGTAGGATCTGAACCCGTGGCCTTGGCGCTTCCAGTGCCGCACTCTCCCGAGTGAGCCACAGGGGCCAGCCCTAAATGGAATTTTTATGTTACATATATTTTATTGCAATAAAAATATTTTTTCAATCAGGAGAGAGATGAATCAAAAACCAAAGTACTTCAAAAACTTCAAGGAAAAACAATACATAAATAATACAAACCTTTCCATGAACTTTTCAAAGTACCCTTATATAGCAAAATGTTAAAAATCTCTTTAAACCCAATGGTAGGTTTATAGATGGTCTATTTTATTAGTTCTGTACCTTTGTGTATATTTGAAAAGTCTTAGCTTAATTTATCTTGATCGCTACAAATTCTGAAGGAAAATTTTCCTTATTTTGACCCTCACTGTCAAGTAAGAATGGTAAGAATATTGGATAAGGTAAGGAAGGCTGAACGTGGTCTGTCTGATTATATGATTAGTTTTCTGTGGTCTAAAACAGTGCTTCTCACATTTAATGTATATGCAGATTACCTAGAGATCTTACTAAAATGCAGATTCAAATTCACTTGGTTTGGAGAGAGGCCTGAGAGTGTCCATTTCTAACCTCCATGTGGTACAGATGCTGCTGATCCACAGACTGTGAGTAGAAAGGATCTAATGAATGGTAGCCATCTACATATATCGTCTGTTGTCTGAAATCTTCTACTTATGTCCTACTAGATAACAAAGGACTGAAACCAGCCTTGATTAGTGTTCAATGAAAAATCTATCATCTTATAATTGCTTTGATACAGATCCTATAAGGCAAAATTATGAACAATTAAACCCTAACCATTACTGAAAATATTTCACAAAGATTGCACCTCCTATAAAAATCCTAATTGGAAACTTTGGAATCAGCTGTCAAAAATGCATCATAAATGCATAGTTTTGGGTACATTAAGTCCTCTTCCCCAAATGAATTTTGAAATTGGAATTGCTATAGCACAAATTTCCATTGATGACAAGTTACTTCACTTAATTATATAGTCCTTGAATAGCCTCTTTTTTAAATTCTAGGATAATCCTAACTTGAGAGCTAATAATTTCACCTACTATAAAATGACTGGTTAGTTGCCTAAAATTGAAAAAGCCCCTAACAGAAGATTTCTTGCCAGAATTTTTTAGAAACTGTTCTGTCTGGTGGGCCCCAAGGTGCCAATCTAGTCCTATGAATTAAAGCTGTCAGGAGATCTAATGCTGTCAGAATTGTCATAAATGTGTTCTGCCTCATTACCAAAAAGAGAGAAATCCTCGGTATCCCTCAGTTAACCACCAGACCCCTGGACTACTCTTCAGAATCAAATAGTAGGGTTCTCGTCAGGAGATCTAATGCTGTCAGAATTGTCATAAATGTGTTCTGCCTCATTACCAAAAAGAAAGAAATCCTCTGTATCCCTCAGTTAACCACCAGACCCCTGGACTACTCTTCAGAATCAAATAGTAGGGTTCTCTAAATTACTATAGTTGATTAAGAGTAAGCAGATTTCAGCCATAATTATCCCACTGCTGAGCTAGTTTTATCTCATCCAGCAAAGTTTTAAATAACATAAGGCTATGTGCAACAATTCATTAATCTTTCATCAGCCTGCGATTTCAGAGGCATGAATTGTCTTTAGTCCAAACTGAAAATTTTGACACATGTCCTAGGTCAATGGTTCTTTGGAATCTGTACCCAGCTCTTCCAAACAGAATAGAATAATAACAATACATAGAGCTAGATTTTATGGTGCCCTACCTCTGTGCCAAGCCCTGTTCTACATGTTTTACGTGGATTATCTCATTGAATCCTTACAACATCCCTGTGAGATAGGTATTATTATCTCCAACACTCAGTTAAGAAAATGGAGTCTCAGCAAATTAAATAACGTGTCCAAAGACATGAAGTGGCAGTTGCTGACTCCAGAGCTACACTGTTCTTCACCATGATGTTCAATTGCTAATTTTAATTGTAATTGTTAATTCCAGTCAAAAAAGGGGTCAAACTGGGCTGCTCTAAACTGCTTGATAGAACTATGGTAAATTGGGACACATGTCCCTTTCTTAGCAAGCGTCTTCCCCTCTACTAGGTCTTTATTCACTCTCACTTGGAGTAGTCATTAGAAACATATGAGCCTGCTAGCTAATTACTGTCAAAAAA
>NW_007787936.1:0-2404 GCF_000696425.1 Galeopterus variegatus
TTTATGAGGAAGTATTGTAATGTGATTTGATATGTAATGCAGTATTTTTCAGGGTGCAAGGCGCTCTCACCTAGTCCCAACCCTGCAAAGTGAAATACCCAAGCGAAACTAGTGCAGAGATGAGGAAATGGGGGCTCAGAGAGGTGAAGTGACCTGCCAAAAAGTCAGTAAAGGGGAATCAGATTTTTAGGACATTTGGTTCCTAGTGCATTTCTACAGCCCCATAATAGCATTGAAAATTATATACAATCCTGAGAAATCTTTATGAGGTTAGATACATAGTTCATCACTCCCAGAAGAGAAAAATTGAGGGAGAGTTTGGCTGTCAGCTTACATGGAGGTATTTCAAAACATTGTGATTTCCTTTGATAATACACTGAAGGTACTTTCTGAGAATTATTTCCATGTATGGCCAGTGCCACTTGTGGATGAGGTACAGAGCAGCAGGTGAACAGATGCTATGTGAAGCAACATTTCTCTGCCATACCTCCATCCTTCACTTTTGGCTCACCTGAGCTTCAGTACTGACCACAGTGCCCAGAAGAACCAAACCCTTTGATTCATCCCTGCTGTTTTGAGAGTTGCAGATCTTAAGAGTACCTGTTAGCCTCCTGACATGAAAAGCCTTCATGATAGGCAAATAAAGAAAGCACAGTGAACTTCTAGTTAATAGTGGATTAAACAGGCATGTATAGAGCAAATTCAAATGGAAAGTTCCACAAGGCACCAAGATGAATCACACATTGAAATACCAAAGAAATATGTTCAAAGGAAATGACTGGGGACCAATTAGATGTTTTCATACCCCACAAACACATATAAAAGTCAAAAGAGAATTTTATGAGAAGGGTTTCCTTAGAGAAAGCTGATCCTTGAGGCTCTTCACTCCACTTGACTTCACAAGTGAGGGAAAGAGAGATGCCTGCCCCCCCGACCTCAAATCTAGCGGGAGAAGATTGCTCAGATTGCTTCCTATGGGACCACAACAATTAGGGTGCATGGCTGACTTGGGCCTGATTCTTGCCTGGAACTGTGGCCACAGCTGTGGTAGTAGATCCCTGAATGGGCTCTGTGTTGACAGGTCTGCACACATAGCATTTGTTGAGGCAAATAATGTGTGTGTTTCCCCTGGGCCATGGTGAGACATGCATGAGAAAGAGCCAGCAAGGGGCCTTCTTGGGTCCCATCTGATAGGGCCATCCAAAGAGGTGGAGAGGTCCCAGCATCAAGAAGCTGGAGGGGAAGCCAGATTGTGGGATGAGGAAGGAGTCACAAGCAACTACCTGGAATACAGAAGAATCTGCACAGGTTAAATAAATTGCAGGTTAAAGGTCAAGGCTATGGGAATTTCTAAAGAATTCTTGAATGTTCCCTCCCTTATTATGTTCAGTTATTATCCAGAGAGCCCTGACACCATATGATGGTGATCCTATTTCATAAGACACACCTCTCTTCCGTGGGACCTGGGGGATGGGGAGGTCAGAAACTGCAGTGCCAAAATTGAGGGAGAGTTTGGCTGTCAGCTTACATGGAGGTATTTCAAAACATTGTGATTTCCTTTGATAATACACTGAAGGTACTTTCTGAGAATTATTTCCATGTATGGCCAGTGCCACTTGTGGATGAGGTACAGAGCAGCAGGTGAACAGATGCTATGTGAAGCAACATTTCTCTGCCATACCTCCATCCTTCACTTTTGGCTCACCTGAGCTTCAGTACTGACCACAGTGCCCAGAAGAACCAAACCCTTTGATTCATCCCTGCTGTTTTGAGAGTTGCAGATCTTAAGAGTACCTGTTAGCCTCCTGACATGAAAAGCCTTCATGATAGGCAAATAAAGAAAGCACAGTGAACTTCTAGTTAATAGTGGATTAAACAGGCATGTATAGAGCAAATTCAAATGGAAAGTTCCACAAGGCACCAAGATGAATCACACATTGAAATACCAAAGAAATATGTTCAAAGGAAATGACTGGGGACCAATTAGATGTTTTCATACCCCACAAACACATATAAAAGTCAAAAGAGAATTTTATGAGAAGGGTTTCCTTAGAGAAAGCTGATCCTTGAGGCTCTTCACTCCACTTGACTTCACAAGTGAGGGAAAGAGAGATGCCTGCCCCCCCGACCTCAAATCTAGCGGGAGAAGATTGCTCAGATTGCTTCCTATGGGACCACAACAATTAGGGTGCATGGCTGACTTGGGCCTGATTCTTGCCTGGAACTGTGGCCACAGCTGTGGTAGTAGATCCCTGAATGGGCTCTGTGTTGACAGGTCTGCACACATAGCATTTGTTGAGGCAAATAATGTGTGTGTTTCCCCTGGGCCATGGTGAGACATGCATGAGAAAGAGCCAGCAAGGGGCCTTCTTGGGTCCCATCTGATAGGGCCATCCAAAGAGGT
>NW_007787937.1:0-2404 GCF_000696425.1 Galeopterus variegatus
TATTTAAAGTAGCTAGTAAAGTGTCTCAAAATAAAATAAAGCTGCTCAATAATTGTAGTTGCATCTGAAACTTGATAATGGAATTCCGTTTTGAATCCCTTCAAACACCTTGTTTGTGGTAAGTATGCAATCGGTGTTGTTGGATAAATGAACAATTTGTGAGTTACAAGTGGTTTGTGTTGGTGGACTTGAGCCACATAGTTCTAGATACATAGTTCATGCCACTTTTCCAAGCACCTAGTTTTAGTCCAGTTATTCAGGCCAACATGGTGATTAATACAACAGAAGAGAAAGAGCAGTTTCATTATTTTCTGCTATCCAAGTGTTTTGAGTAATTGCCAACCTTGAAAAGGTTTGTTTAAGATTCAATTATGACATTTAAAATATTTTAATAGGCAAATTTTAAAGACATTTCTTTTAAATGAATTAGATGTAAAAATAAGTACAAGGTTAAGTTTTCAGATCCCTGTACCAGCCAGCTGCTAAAATAAATAAATAAATAAGAATAATTAGGAGTGGTTTGCCTACTTTAATCCTGCATCCCAAAGGTGTCTGGCGAAAAAAAAAAAAAAAAAAAAAAAACTTCAAGTGGGAAATTTTACATTTTCTCAATCAATTCATATCATTGATTCCCAAAGGAATACTTTATACCTTCTCCTTTTCCTCAAACGTCCAGCATACCTTTCTCGTCCCCAATCTCCCTCATATCCTGTGCCTTCTCTCTGGGTACAGTGAAGGGACTATGGATATCCACTGGAACTCATTCCCTTTCACCAGCCTAAGGACTTCTCTTTTGTCAGTCAAGGACGCCTATTCTCTCTTCTGCTCTGTCTGCACTACCCTCTCGCATAGACTATGCCCATTAGTAGCATCCCTTCTAATGCACACACACACATGCACACACGTGATTAGTTCCTAGACTAATCATCACCACCTTTTTCCTGCTGCTGCATTTTGCTACTTACTTGTGCAGTAAAAAAATGTCAAAGAATGATCTAAGCTCTCCATTTTCTTGAAAACTTCTCCTCAAGCTCTATTCCCAATGCCTCACTGAAACCACTTCTCTTAAGGTCACCAGCAACTTCCCTTGTGACAAAAACACAATGGTCAATTCTCAGTCCCTATTTTCCTCCACCTATGAGTAGCACTTGCTATATTAGCATCATCTGTTTGAAACCTTCTCTTCAGCCAATCCCTCTCACTTCTTCTCAGATTCTTTAACTGGATATGCTTTATTTTTCTGACCTCCAGTTATTTACAAGTCCTGTTTATTTCCCTTTATACTTACCCCATACATAGACTCTACCAGTGCCATGTTCATTTCTGACAACTGTTGTATCTCCCTGGATTTTCAGATTCATTGATATACATCTGCAGGACATCTTTATTTGGAGGTTTAATAGATATTTCAAACTTTAGTTTTCTAAATCACACTCTCCAGATCTGCTTCTCCCCCATCATGACACATTGCAGTAAGTGGCACCTCCTTTCTCTCAGTTTACCTCTCTCATCTCATCTACTACTTCCTCCATGTCATTGATCTGTACTGTTTGCTGTTTCTCAACCATGACTGGCTTGCTCCCCACTGACAACCTTTGAGATTGGTATCCCTGCTTCCCAGTGATTGGATTCTCTAAAACATTCCTTGGTTTATTCAGTTCTCAGCTCTAACGACATTTTATCAGGGAGCATTCCTAGAATATCCTTAATAACAAGCAACCCTCTCCCTACTCCACCCTTTCTCTCCCCTGATATTTTTTTCAAGCACTAACACTACCTGCACTATATTTGTATTTTTTTTTGCCTTTTCTTAGCAAAAATACAAGCTCCATAAAGGCTTTGTTAAATAATACTTTTCAAAAAAAGAGAAAAGAGGTTTAAAAAGCAAATATGCCTGATCATTGTATTTTTTAATAACCGTTTTAAGGAGAAATGAATCTCAGCAGATGACAAGCATACACTTCAGGTTTGTTTTCATAAATTGCAAAATTTCATTGTAGAAAGGAGGAAAAGTAGCCTAAAACACTGACTCCAAAGAGTGTTACTCCAGGCATTCTGTTGAGCTATTGATCCTTTCATTTTTATTTGGTTAGGGGCTTATCTGTATTTTCATGCATCTCCTGCCACTACATTTAACACATTACATCAGTCCCAGGAAAAATAGATAACTCATTACTAGTACCCTGAAGGAGGAATCCTAACTTCCTCTCATAAATGAGCCAAATTTATAAAGAAGCTAATATATTTCATCAAAATTTAATAATAAATGTTTTTATTAGGTATATTTTGTCTTGGAAGTTTAGCATACATATATTAGTATAGCATGTACTCAAATAAACACATACACAGATATCTTAGAAAAATGCTCTTAATCTATCAAATATGTGATACCCCCAGGAAATAA
>NW_007787938.1:0-2404 GCF_000696425.1 Galeopterus variegatus
TTAGGGGCAAAAATATAAAGTATATATAATACAGTACGTAGTGCAGATATGAGAAGATATACCGTAAAATCCTTCTAGGAAATACATTCCTTCAGAGTTGCAGGTGGGAATGGGGGAAAAAAAGGGCTGTCCATATTGGTTCAGAAACTTAGAATATTTTAGTTCAGAAGACAAAAAGGACTGGGTTAAGAAGAAATGCAAGTTAACTCTAATCAGTAAGTGAAATATAATATTCACACGTTGTGTTTTTCTAACTCTTCCAAAGCAAACGATGGAGGTGGTTATTGATTATCTTTGCACATTCTGATAGGCAAAATGGTGTTTTAACTTTACGGATTTAAAGTTCAGTACGGTGTTATTTTCAATGAAAGTATCCTTCCTATTTTTCTGTTGAGTTTTAGAAATCCAAGCTATTCTGACTTATTTTACAATGTTAATGTGGCATTATTTTTTTCCCCTAAAATGTAAACTTTTACGATGCTTTGCAACACATTCAGCCTTTTGCACATCCCCACCAGAGCTTAACAAATGCTATTTGCTGCCAGATGTAGATAATGACCATGGACATTGTTATACATATAGTCTGACAGTTTCTCCAGGAAGTATATGTATATTAAGATCTTTGGGAATGTAATAGCTGTAAGCATAAATGGGATTATAATATAAATGCAATATGTTATCTTGACTTGAAACTTCCACTCTCACTAGTTAGACTCATCTATTTATCCTGCTTTTAGAGAGAAAATTGCCAAATCCTCTAGTGGTTTCCTTAAGTAAAAATAAGGAGATTCATAAAACATCGACTGGAACACTTCAGTAACCTCCACGAACAGTGTGAGCACAATCTAAACCAGAGAATATTTTTACAGAACTGTAGTTTATTATTTTCGGGCACATACATAAACTAAAGCTGCGGGCACGGTGTTTCCATGTCAAGGGCCTCCTGGTCTGTGTTTATGTCTCATTTGTGATGGACGGTGTAGACGCTAACACATGCTTAAAGCAGATTGTGTAAATAGACATGAAAACATTATGAATCTTCTTATTTTCTTTATTGAGTTGCCTGTTGGGATTTTTTTTAGAGATGAGCAACTGTACGGCTTAAATACATTTCAAAGTATTTAAACTATCAAAGCTCAGTTAATAATATCAAAGGTTTGCACCCCGGGTACTTACCAAAGAACTCAACAATTAATGGACTGCCAAAAGCACAATGGAGGCAATTAATATCAAGAGAGATGGTTTCAAAGACACGTTAATTATTCATTTTTCTAAATCTTTCCATTTCTGTTTCTGTGTAACTACATGAGCTAAAAGTAGCCAGACTTTTCCATAGAGGTGGTTCTCAAACTTTAATTAACCAAATTCCTGGACCCTGTCCCCCCAAATTTTGACATAGTTGGTTTGGGATAGGGCTTAGGAATTTATGTTAACATGTAGTTCCAGGTGAGTTTGGTCCAGGTCATACCACTGAAACCATATATGAGAAACTGGATGTGAGAATAGAAAATTTCTGTGTGCTTTGTTCCACGAGATTATGTGGAAGGTGGATACAGTAACTTTTCATATAAAGATTATTTTTTTGCACCTCTTGTAAAACCGTTATTTTTCATGATGCCGTTCAATATTTCTATGGGTCTTTTAGATAAGGAATTATGTGACAAACTTATCTGAGGATTTAGTGACAGGAAAAAGTTTTTCTCTTCCGAAAAACTGATGTTCTTTCAGTAACAACCAAAAGAATAAAACTCATCTTTCTTTGTCCTGGACTATAGGAAGCCTCGAGAATAAATAAGCATGTCATTTCAGTTTCTCACCCTGATTTTTTTTCCTTTCTTCTTTCTCAATATGGCATCTGAACTTTCTTTCTGATTTAGTGGTTAGCCACCCTGGTGTAAATAGCTTTTTAATTTAATGCTTTCTGAGAATTAGGGAGAAGAAATTATAAAAATGTAAATAAGATATTTAGTGTGTTTGTAGCTTCATAATTTTACCAACAGTTCTCTATTTCCTGCATCCACCTGCAAGCCAGGGTCCAGTGTTGACCTTGGCTGCCTTTCTGGCTCACGATGTTCCTTTCTCACTTTTGATTTCTCTTATTCCCTGTGGTATATTATCCTAATTGAGCTGGTTCCATGGTGGCCTTTCTCTCCACTTTCCTGTTGGCTCTTCTTCACTCACTTTCTTAAATTTAGTGGTGCTGCTTGAATCTATTGTCTTCAACAGTGTCTAACATTTTGCATTTATTCATCATAAAAACTGCATTTATTTTCCAAGAATCTTATTGCCCCAAACTGGAAACAACTTAAGTGTCCTTCAGTGGGCAAATATATGAAATAAACGATGATATATCCATACCATAGAATACTGCTCAGCATTATGCTATGGGAAAGAAGCCAGTCTT
>NW_007787939.1:0-2404 GCF_000696425.1 Galeopterus variegatus
TAAATGCAGGAAGAGAACCCCAATTTGTGGTTAATTTCCCAAATGGAAGGAATGCCTCTATTTTGAGGGTTCAAGGAGATTAACCCCTTTTGGGGCTTCTCACTGCTCTGAAGAGTTGGGCTTTGAGTAATTTTTGGTGGCTCCATCACCCAGGGGAAAAGGGGTGACAAATCCGTGTGAGGCAAAGCAACAGAGGAGTGATACTGGCATCAATTGGGCAGAGGCCAGGATTGCTGCTAAACATCCTACAATGCACAGGCAGCTTCCCACAACAAAGATTTATGTGATACAAATCTAGAACTTCTAGAATGAGCATACAGAGTAAGGGTTATATTGAATGGAGGGGAAGAGCTTTGAATTAGCTCAGAGATTAACACTCTGGAATTGACTGGAGTTTTTAAAAGCCTGAAAGTGATCCAAAAGCTATGGAGCCTGAACCTAATGCTACCAAAGGGTAAAAGACAGAGATTGGATGAATGAACCAGAAGTTGGTGTGGGAAAATAAAGCTGTCCCTTGATTGTATCCTTCTGAGTTCACTTTCAAATGAATTGGTTTTGTGTGTAACAAAATAGGCTCATAAGTTATTGGTTTGGAACTCTCACTAATACCATATATGTGTATTAGGTCTCAGACCAGCTCACCAAAGCCCCCTGTGCATATAAATGATTGTACAGATTGAGTGCACAATGTGACCACCATTGGCTGTTGTGCTCTTGAAACAGGACACATGTTTCTGCCATTCCAGTTCCAATCATGGGCAGTATTTACTGTGACCTATGGCAGGCAGATGGGAGAAAAAGGGGAGTAGTCGTGAAGGTAAAGAAGGTGTCAGAGGTTTAGAATGTAGGGAACTAGATCTTCCACTGAGGAGGAAGTGGTTGTCCTTCCAGAATGACTTATCTCTTAAAAACACCTTGAGGCCTTTCTAAGACATTTATTTGTAGCATAACATGTTGCACATCCAAGCAGCGAAAAAAGAAATAAAAGATAGAATCTTGCACTGGGTATACTTTTTACTTGATTTTTGCACTGGAATCCTGACTTCAGAAGACAGGAAAGATGTGTCAGGTTTATACCCTCAAACTTAGTGGCTTGAAAATAATTTATTTTCTCACAGTTCTGCAATGTGTGCTAGGCTCAGCTGGGTGTTAGTTCTGCAAGTCTCACCAGTGTCATTGACGTGGCTGCTGTTAGCTGGTGAGTTGACTTGCTGGTCCCAGACAGTCTCAGTAACATGTCTGGGGCCTTGATGGAGGTGGCTGGGCCTTTTCCACAAGGTCTCTGTCCTTGTTGCTCGTCCCCAATGAGGCTGGCTTGGGCTTCCTTACATGGCAGTCTCAGGGCAGCAAAAGAGCAAGAGAGGAAGCTGCATGTCTTCTTGAAGTCAAGACTCTGAAGTCACACAATATGCTTCTGCTACATACTATTGGTTATACCAAATCGCAAAGACAGGGCCAGTCCATATCAAGGGGAGGCAAAATAGTTCCATCTGGAGCACAGTGACTAAGTCAATTTCTAGAGACACACGTTTCTAGGATGGGAGAAATGGATGCAGCCTTCTTTGCAAATAATCTACCAGCGAGGATGTACCCTAATCTATCAATATGTCTACAGATAACAATACTTAGAATTTATTTATGTGTTTAAGAACAGAATCTGTTGAGAATGACTTAACAGACTATAAGAAAAGCAATAAAATTTACTAAACATATATGTTAGATACATTTTATGGTCTAATAGGTACATGAGTAGTTTCTGTTAGTTGTCTCACACTCATCTTCATTAAGGAATGGGATTGCTGGTTTTAGAAAACATTTGTGGTCCAGTCTGGATTCTCGTCTCACACCCTACATTTTTCTCATTCTACACAGTTAAGCTGTCTCCAGAGCTTCTGTTTCAGAACCCTATTTTTATAGTGTGGTCTTTACTTATGAATTCGTTTAAATTCCATCTTTGAGTGCCCAAACTAATCTTATAATGCAGTGGGTCTGTTATGTTAAATATCTAACCTGAGAGTTCTATGTTTATGCTCTCTGCCAGGATCAGACTTTTGTGCTCTGGCACAGCTTTCTTTCTTTATGTCATAAAAGCAGAAGTGGTTTAAAAAGATCCTGTGATATGAAGAATATTTTCCTGTTTGGAATCTGAAGTACAAATAAATCCTACATTTGCCCAGAGCTGCAAAAATTCCAATGTGTATGTGATATAATGCTCTGGGCTGCAAGGAACAGAGGACCTGACTCAGACTGGCTGAGACAATAAAGAAATCTGTCATCTCCTATAGCCTCAGGTTTGATTCATTTAAGTGCTTAGTGGTGGGCTCAGGTTCCATCTCTCACAGTGTTGACTCTAATCTCTTGTTTTTATCTAGCAGGAGACAGAGAAAAAAACTAAACTTCTCCC
>NW_007787940.1:0-2404 GCF_000696425.1 Galeopterus variegatus
ATCCTAAATTAGGTCTTTTATCTTTCTTGTGCAATACAAGAAACTTAGAATGCTTCATTTACCCTCCTTCCCGCCCTGCAGCCTTCTGTGCTATGTTAGTGTGCATTTTAATTCTATGTAAATCTTAATCACCACAATACATTGTTCTATTAATGTTTTCTAAAAAGTTAATATTAACTTACATTTACCCACATGTTTACCCTTTCCCGGGCTTTTATTTCTTCCTGATTTAACATGCTTCCATCTGGAATAATTTTTCTTCTGCCTAAAGAATTCCCTTTAGTATTTTCTAGTATAGGTTTGTTAGTGAGTTATCTGAGCTTTTGTTTGTGTGAAAACATCTTTATTTTGCTTTCGTTTTAGAAGGATATTTTTGCTGGTTATAGAAGCATAGGTTAGCATTTTTGTTTTAGTACTGAAATTTCATTTTATCTCCAGCTGTGTGAGACTGCCAAATGCTCTATTTAGTTTTGCTGCCTCTTAGTCATTGCTTTTTACTCAGCTTTTCTTCTTTTTATTTTAGTGGCCAGCCAGTATGGGGTACCAAATCCTTGACTTATAATGTTCAACACCGTGCTCTAACCAATTGAGCTAACTGGCCAGTCCCTGTACTCAGCTTTCCAGCTTCTTCACCTTTCAGCTTGTGAATTGGCAAATGCCTTATGGGGAAAAGTAGCATAGGATATTGTACTCACCTCAGTGAGCTCTCTCGGCCTCTTAAGTGCTGGAGTCCTTTTAGCTCTCAGATGCCTCTAGACTGGTGTGGGTTTTGAGTGTATATGTGAATGTGTATTTTCTACATCTTTTCTAGTGATTCTCAGCAAGAGGATTGGTGTACTACAAGCTGATCCACTGTAGCTAGGAAAAGAAGTGCTAGTACTGATTTAAATAATAATTCTTTTGATGTTGTAGTCACTGAGAATTGACATGGAGTGCAACCTAGCTGCTGTATTTATTATAGCCATTTTTCCAGTCATCTTGGTTGTTGTATTGAGTTTGTTCCTTTTATAGCTGAAGTAAGTGCTTATCCAATTACAATAAGAATCTTTAGAATATCAAATGCATCAACAACAACAAATCTTCTTTAATTCTTTTTAAAAATTTCTTCTTTGGCAGGTGTTCGAAGGATCTTCCAAAAGATTGGAAAGATTCATATTATCTTTTAATTCAGTTTTTCCACGAACTCTTTGAAGTATTCTCATATTAGTAATTTATTGCAGCATAACAATTTAACACAAAACTCAGTAGCCTAAGACAATATCTACTGTTTCATAGTCTTTGTAGGTCAAGAATCTGACCGTGGCTTAGCTGGGTCCTCCGGCTCTCACAAAGCTACCGTCTGCTGCCTAGCTCTTTCATGTGGTTATTGGCAGGATTCAGTTCCTTGTGAACTGCTGAAGGGACCCCTTGGTTTTCCTCACCACATGTTGGCTGGAGGCCTCCCTCACTTGCTTGTCATGTGGACCTCTCTATGGCGCATCTCACAACATGGCAGCTGCTGCTTCAGCGAGAGGACAAGACACTGCAAACAAGAGCAAGTACTAGCAAGACAGAAGTCACAGTCTAATTTAATCATGGAAGTGACAGTCCATCATTTGTGCTGTGCTCTGATTGTAGAAACAAGTTACTAGGTCCAGCCCACACTGGGGGGTTGTGGGGTGGGAATTAAACAAAGGTATGAATACCTGGAGGCAAGGATCATTGAGGGCCACTTTTGAAAGCTGCCTACCACAGTAAGGAAGTCAGAATATGAAGGGCTTTTGTTGTTTTTAATTTATTTCTGTTCTACAGTAGGGGTACTAGATTTGGGCACTAAGGAGTTGTCACTTTGTATTTATATGACTGTATTTTCTCACCCATTCAGTCTCTTATGCCCTAGACTTTGGGCATGCAGACAACCTGACAAGGAGCCTACCGTTCTGTAAGGGAGACCAGTGGATAAACAGTCAGTTAAAACACTGAGATGGACCATGAGTGAAGGAACGTTTTACTGTTATGAGCTTCAAAGGATATTAGGGGGTTAAGCACTCTAGCAAGAGGAACAAGTGCTAAGACGAACCTGAAGGAGGAGGACCAGGGAACTACCAGAAAACCAGGATGCCATTGAAGGCTGTTTGAGCAAGAAGGCTGTATAATCAAAACTAAATCATAGTGAGATTAATCTGGCACTGTTGTATGAATGGTTTGGAGAGGAGGGGGACTAACAGGGAAACAGGTAAATATTGTAATAGTTTCTTTATATCTAAATCTTAGCTCTTATATAAAGTATATAGTTTTTAAAAAAATTTACCTCAACAATCTTTGTCTTGTAATTGGAGTGCTTGTTTTATTTATATTTAATACAACTATTGATATACTAGGGGTTAAATCTACTGTATTTCTACTAGTTTTCTATTTACCCCTT
>NW_007787941.1:0-2404 GCF_000696425.1 Galeopterus variegatus
TCCTGTCTGAGGACTTTTGTCCCATACATGCATTACCTAAAAACCCTATACTAAAAATCAAATAGGAATCAAAATTTCCAACCCTCTACAAACTATAGATATCTTGCAGGTATTTGAAACTGTCGTAAGACTGATGAGAAATATTAATGTGATGTAACTTGTGGTTTAGATCACTCCCAGAATCAACATTTCTCCCATCCAGAGTGGCCCTTCGGGTGGAAGGAGGTTAGGAATCTTGTAGAAAAGACTCACCCTTCTGCCTGTGAACCATCTGGCCAAGGCAGAGCACTGGAAGAGAAGACCCAGTGAGAAAAATGCCCACCTCCTGGTGTCCCTAAACTAT
Organism: Galeopterus variegatus; assembly: GCF_000696425.1. Taxonomy (NCBI): domain Eukaryota; kingdom Metazoa; phylum Chordata; class Mammalia; order Dermoptera; family Cynocephalidae; genus Galeopterus; species Galeopterus variegatus. Next base: position 344 of record NW_007787941.1, read on the forward strand.
GGTTCAAGGTCAGTCTGATGCAGGCAGAGATTTAGCTCCTTGCAATCTTCAAACCACCCTAATTGACATTAAATCTAAGTAAGATAGTTCCTTCCTCTTTAGCAGGATTCAGACAAGGCCCAGGGCAACCTCACAACCAAACTCCCCACAGTCTTTCCTATATTGAGCGTGAACTCATCTCCAATTTCTATGACATTCTCGAGGACTCAGGACCGTTTGTGGTAGGCTCAGAACCGTGTGACATGGAGCAGGCAGGCATCTGCAGGGGGAGACTCTCCTTCCTCCTAGGCTCAGAGTATCCTGGACCAGAGATGGAACCTGAACCTGCCTTCCCAAAGCCTCCTGGTCTCCCACCCAGTCTGGCCCTAGAATTGTCTCCCCTTTGTTCCTGGACTCACCAAGGCCAGGAGGGTGGTGGGATTGGAGGACATGGCCCAGCCTCTCCAGTCTGCTCTGTGCTTATCCTGTGGTGAGAGAACAGGCTCTGAAGTCAGAAAATGTGCAGGATGTGCTCACAGGGCCACATCATGGGGCTCAGCATCCACAGCTTCACAGGAAGGAAAGCAATTGGCTCCCAGGACCAATTTGAGCTTCCTGCAGGTGAGCCACAGGGTGGCTTGGTTTCTAGGAGGCATTTCTTTATTTTTCTTTTTGTTTCAGTATTTCTTTTTTTTTATTGTGGTAAAAGTGTATATAACATAAAAACTGCCATATTAAGCATTTTCATACATACAATTGTATGGAATTAATTGCATTAACAATGCTGTGTAACCACTACCTCTATCTATTTCAAAACCCTTTCGTTTTCCTAAACATAAACTCTGTATCCATTAAGATATAACTTCTCATTATTCCCTGCCTTCAGTTTCTAGTAACCTCTAATCTACTTCTGTCTCTGAATTTTCTCTTTTTAGTTTATTTTTTCTTAACCGACCCATGATAATTGCATATATTTATGGAGTACAATGTGAAATTTGGGTACATTTGTACTGTGTGCAATGATTACATCAGGGTATTTAGCATATCCATCACCTCAAACATTTGTCACCATACCACCAGAAGGCATTTCTAGTGAAGTGTTTCATAGCTAGGCCAAACCCACATCCAGATTAAACCCACACATTATTAACTTATAATAGCTAAGTAGACAGATAGATAAATAGAAAGACATACAAGGGTAATTTGAAAAGTTTGTAGAAAAATAGCATTAAAAGATAATACACATCTTTCCATGAACTTTTTGAAGTATCCTCGTAGAGAGATGATAGATAGATATAAATGATAAGTGGATGGATTAGTGGGTTGACAGGTGATTGGAAGGATGAATGGATTGATGGAATGAAGGAAGGATGGATGGATGGATGGATGGATGGTACGATTGAAGGAAGGATGGATAAAAAAGGGTCTGGGAAATTTACTGGCTCAACTTGTCATCCTAACAGACTGAAGATTTTTAGGCAATGCATTTTCACACATACCTTTAGGTTCCCCAAAGGCAAAAGGGTAACCATAAAACTCTCCTGACAACTTAATATAATCATATCTGTGAGATGCACGGCACAGAGGTGTTTGGCACATTGAGAGGATACTCAGTTCCAGTTTCCTTCATGGTCTCCAGGGCAGGAACACCCTGGGTGGGCTATGGTGCTCTTGTCCTGCCCACCCTCTATACCCCTGCTGTTGGGCTATGGCTCTGACACCTCACCTCTGCTCTCCAGCTGGCTCCAGTTCACTGATTCAGTGTCATTACTTGTTTTTGGTATGTTCAGGTTTTCCATTTCTTCTTGGTTCAACCTTGGTGGGTGGCATGTGTTCAGTAATTTATTTATTTCCTTTAGTTTTTTAAATTTATTGCCATACAGTTGTTTATGTCCCTACCGATTCTTTGTATTTTGGCTGTATCTGTTGTAATGTCTCCTTTTGCGTTTCTGATTTTATTTATTTGGGTCTCTTTTTTCTTGTTTAGTCTAGATAAAGGTTTGTCGATTTTGTGTATCTTTTCAGGCTTTTTCAAGAGTAACTTCATGTGTCCTCTGCTGCAGACACCAGGTGGGACTGGGG
>NW_007787942.1:0-2403 GCF_000696425.1 Galeopterus variegatus
ACAAACTACCATCTTTCTGTTATATAAACATTTTCTGAACAAAGAGTTTACCTTAACACTAGTTAAATTTTAGATATATGATACTATTTAAAAGACATTCTTTATATTTAAGAAATGTACTTAATTCTTGTTAGAAAAAAAAATCACAAATGATTTCTTAGTAGGCAATTATATTTAAAAAAATACATGTATTGACTTTTTTTATTACGATAAAAACCTATTTGACATAGGAACATAGGAAATCAAACAAAAAAACCTAACAGTAAAAAAATCAAACATAGTAACAATTGAGAATATTTTGTTACATACTGTTTTTCTAACAAAAGTTGTAATTCGTTGAACATACACTTTCATGCTCTGGTTTTTGTGTTATAAGTAGTACATTTTTCTATAGGAATAATTATTGTCCCATAAATGTTTTTTAGTTGATACATATTATTATACTATATGGAAATGTCATAATTTACTAGATCCTATTGATGGACATTTAGATTCTTCCCAAATTTTTAATATTATAGTAATGCTATAATGCAAGTCTCTTTTTAAATATCTATTATTTACATCTTTAACTCTTTTCTTAACATTCATTTCTAGAAAAGTTTTGCCTTACATATTGTCAAATATATAGCTCTTTCACATGGCCAGTATAATGCATTATATACTGATGTTTTGTCTCAAGTTAATAGGGTGAAATTTTCTGATTATGATCTCAGCATCCGTTCTTTTCTGAATGTTCATGATACAGTTCTTTGTTTACTTACAATACAAACGGTCTTTAAAAAGTTCATGGAAAATGCATGTTTAGAAAAAACTAAGCATAAAATGCAAAAATTTTTTGCATTAAAATAAACTGTTGTTATAACATTTCTGAATGGAATCTAGTTTGAAGCATCAAGAAAGATATCAGTTTGAAAAAAGCCTCTATCAGAGCAACATGAATTCTGCTAAAATTGAAGAAAGAACAAACATCAAACTTATGGTGACGCTTTGGTAAAGAACAGTGAAGTCATCATTTTCAAGATCCCAAAGAAATCAGCAATTTCCAAAAGGATAGCTTGTTTTCAGAAGGAACAATATGATGTCGAAAATGAAGCCCATGGCAGCAGACCATCTACATTGATTTACCAGGAAAAAGTTAATCTTGTTTCTGCCCTAATTGAAGAGGACCAACAATTAACAGCAGAAACAATATCTAACACCACAGACACCTCAACTGGCTCAGTTTATATAATTCTGACTGAAAATTACAGGTGAGCAAACTTTTTGCTCAATGGGTGCAAAAACTGTTGCACCCAGATGAGCTCAGACAGGAGCAGAGTTTTCAATGGAAATTCTAAACAAGTGAGATCAAGATCCTGAAGCATTTTGTGGAACAATTACAACAGGAGATGAAATGGCTTTACTAGTACAATTTTGAAGACAAAGCACAGTCAAAGCAAGGGCTACCAAAAGGTGAAAATGGTCCAGTGAGAACAAAAGCAGACTTGTCAAAAGCAAAGGTCATGGCAACAGGTTTTTGGGATGTGGAAGGCATTTTGCTTGTTGACTTTCTAGAGGGCCAAACAACAATAACATCTGGTTACTGTGAGAGTATTTTGAGAAAGTTAGCCAAAGCTTTAGCAGAAAAATGTCTGGGATAGCTTCACCAGAGTCTTTCTCTACCACAACAATGCTTCTGCTCATTTCTGTCATCAAATAAGGGCATTTTTGTGAGAGTTTTGATGGAAAATCACTAGGCATCTACCTTAGTGTCCTGATTCAGCTCCTTCTGACTTCTTTTTGTTTCATAACTTAAAACATTTTTATTTGTAATTTTTAAATTTTTTTGGTGACTGGCTGGTACAGGGATCCGAATCCTTCATCTTGGTGTTACTACACCGTGCTCTAACCAACTGAGCGAACAGGCCAGCCCCCTAAAACATTTTAAAGCACACTATTTTTTCTTCAGTTAATAATGTAAAAAAGACCACATTGACATAATTAAATTCCCAGGACCCTCAGTTCTTTCGGGATGAACTAAGTGGCTAGTATCATCCCTTACAAAAGTGTCCTAAACTTGATGGAGATTATGTGGAGAAATAAAGTTGTGGGGAAAATAGAATAATTTTGTCAGGCTCCCTCTGCACAGGTCTGGTTGGGGGTCTTGCAGCACATTTCCTTGTAAACAAGTTGTGTGTGGGTGGAGTTAGTGCGCATGTGCACCCACGTATCTTTCTAGTTAATTGTTTATGTGTGTTCTTCAGCTTGTGAAGCAGGCTGGCTGGCAGAGAGCTCAGGGCTGACCATAGAGCATGTTTACTCTGCTGGCAGCCGCTCAGTTTTAGTTTTTCTTTGGACTTTGCGCGTATTGGTTGAGTTTCTGAATTTCTCTTTGTACTGCCCCACTTATAGAGTGTGTGTGCT
>NW_007787943.1:0-2403 GCF_000696425.1 Galeopterus variegatus
CTTCCCATTCCCTAACTTCCTTATCTTGCTTACTGAGTTGAAAAACAAAGCTGTTGAGAGCTAATCAGTATCTTGCAGAAATAATGGGTCTTCTTTGACGGTTGCAGAATTCTGAGAAATGATCAACACCAGATGTCTGGAAGCTGACCACGGGCATGAACAAGGCCAGTCATTGCCCTGCAAAGCTGCATGAAGACTTTGAAAAGAAGCTGATTTCTTCTGCATTCCACTCCCTCAATGCCCTCCTTAAAAAACCCCTCAGTAAACATGAGTCTGGGAGGTGGTTTTAATCTGGCCATCTCCTTCAGGTTTACCAGGCAGATGGGGAGCCTAAAATCTCCCCCAGGTGACCGGTCCTGAATAAATCTCCCTTTTCTTTTACTCAGAACATTTCACTTTTGTTTCTGTCTGGCAGCAGGCAGCTGGACATGGGTTTGGTAACAATTGCCCTCATCATTTCACCTAGACCATTCAGCCTGAGTCATCCAGTCCATAAAGGGAGGTCATGTCCTGCACAAATTTGACATGTCTGCTAATGTTGTCCACCCAGATCTAAAGATCAGATGTCCCTGGCACCATGAGAGGGGCCCTCACATCCTCATATTCCTTGGTTCTGTCTCCCACCCCTATGGGAGCCTATAGGAGGAGAACACTGGGGGATTATAATCACCACCAGATTATAATTGGTGGGGGACCCTGTGTGGGTACTGTGGTGGCCTGAATTGCAAATCCACTCCCAGGTAATACACTCTGAAGGGAAAAAAAAAAGGAAAAAAAAGGGGAAAAAATGGTTGGTAATACTGATATTAGGATTTTGCAGGTGCAGCCTAATCAGGCAGCTTCCTGGTCCACCTCCACCCCATCAAGCTCAGTGTTCCCCAACATGTGCTGCAGTGCCATGTGTTCCTTGAATTGCAGTGCAGACTTTAGTGTCCATACTGCTCTAGTCAGACAAAGGCACCCCACTGCTAGTATGCCATTTTTATGTCTTTTTTTGAGTTGCTGTGTGAGTTGGCTATTCCATTGTTCAAAGCTCCATTGGCCTGCAGATGACAGGCTGCATGGAAAGACAATCATATTCCATGATAGTGTGCCCATTGTGTTTCTTGAACAGTAATGTTCCTTGGTCAGAATGAAGTCCCAGGGGGTTTCTAAAAACATGACATAAGTTCCTCTCAAGGGCATCTATGGTAGTCCCAGTATTCACACGAGTTATATATGTTTGTCCCTTCCAGGCAGCAAGCTGTTGCCATAGTCTTTATCCTCATGCAGGGGATCTATTAATAGTTAAGTCACTTAGTTGCCATCTTCCTGGTCGGATGGCTAGGTTAACAATGGCCTATAAATTGGTAAACATACAGCAAGATATAGTGATAGAGGTGGCCTGAAGGCCATCAACATTGCATGGAGTTTGGTCTATTTGGCAGAATGTCCATGTTTAGTCTCAGTCAAAACATGACCATCCTGTGGTCAGATGACAGTTACAGCCTAGTGGGCCCTATCTGCATGTTGTTTTGCAGAGCTGTCAGTAAATCAGGCATGTCCCAGAATTTTGGGCTCCAGGTAGCCACAGGAGGAGCCAAGTCATCTTGTATGGGTTGCTTCATCCCTTCTGACAAGCCAGCCATTTTTTTATGGAGCCTACTTTGTAGTTCCGGCAAGGCCTGATCGTAAAAGTACCAGTTTCATTTGATAACTGAGCTCTGTTGAGCCTGTCCAATTTTATTGGTGGGGTTTGTGAGTACCCAAATGACAGTGGGCAGTTCATGTTGCAGCATCCCATGTGGCATTCTGGACATGATATTCAGTGTCCACCAGTGACCAATAGTAAGCAAGGAGTTGCCATTCAGAAGAGTCACAGCTGGTGGCTGCCTCTAGCAAATTATGTGTCCAAAATATGAGAGGCTGGTGCACCCCAGTGTCAGCTTTCTGTTGCTACAGACTCCAGGTTGGGGACACCTGTAACTCCACGGGGCTAGCAGGCTCTAAAGGTTTTAAAGGCAGTACCAGAGCCAAGCCTTGTTGAATGGCTTCTAAGACCTGCCGTAGCAAAGGGCCCCATTCGATGTTGTAGGCTTTGTTGGTCACTTTAACTAGAGGACCAAAAGAACACTCAGGTGGCATACATACTGTCTTCAGAACCCAGCTGCTGGGCCTTCTTTCTGTTAGTGGGTGATGCCAGGGTTAAAAATTGTTGCTTGACTATATCTGGGATAATTTTTTAGCTTCCAGCCCAGGTAGATGGCCTTGACACTCAGCCTGCAATAGTCCACTGTTAGTCTCCATGCCCCAAAGGCCTTTTTGACTAGCCAAACTGGGCAGTTACATTGTGATGGGGTAGTTTGTAACATTGTTATCTTTAGCAAGATTTTAATGAACCAAATAATGGCCTGTTCCCCCTTT
>NW_007787944.1:0-2403 GCF_000696425.1 Galeopterus variegatus
ATAAGTATCATTATGAAATCCAAGGGGGGAATGTACTTCCTATTGTTAACACTTCTAGGAATCCACTTTTGTAGTTATCAGTTTCACCAGAGTAGAGGTTCTGATTTCTGGAGAGGAGAACATACCTGCCAGGGACATAGTAGAAACCACCATCTGTGTGCCTCATACAAGTGAACCAGGAGGAAAAAAGAGTTACTGTTCTAGCAGGGGTACTTGGTTCTGATTGCTCTGGACAGGGGTGACTACATCCAGAACACAGAGAATTTAGGAGAATATGTCTTAGCACTTGCACACACAATGATAACTGCAACTGGACAATTGTAGCAACTACAGCCAATAAGAACAAGACAATGGAGGGATTGGACTGTTGTAGATCAATCATCACACAAGACAAACAATCCAAACCAGCTGAAGTGCTGGCCAAGGGTAAGACAGAAATCTATAATGGGTAGTGAAACAGGGAGATGTTGTATATCAGTTATGGCTCTGGGAACTGCTGCAACAAGAGAGGAAAGTCCTGTTAAGAGCTCTATTAGGGGCCTGGCTAGATATCAACTCTATGAGGGGTTTGAGTGCTATCCTCAGGTCTCAGTATAAGCATTAAACACTAAACCAATGCCTGATGCATGATGTCAGGTCCCCATTTGCCTGATAAGTATCATTATGAAATCCAAGGGGTGAATGTACTTCCTATTGTTAACACTTCTAGGAATCCACTTTTGTAGTTATCAGTTTCACCAGAGTAGAGGTTCTGATTTCTGGAGAGGAGAACATACCTGCCAGGGACATAGTAGAAACCACCATCTGTGTGCCTCATACAAGTGAACCAGGAGGCAAAAAAGAGTTACTGTTCTAGCAGGGGTACTTGATTTTGATTGCTCTGGACAGGGGTGACTACATCCAGAACACAGAGAATGTAGGGGAATATGTCTTAGCACTGACACACCCAATGATAACTGCAACTGGACAATTGTAGCAACTACAGCCAATAAGAACAAGACAATGGAGGGATTGGACTGTTGTAGATCAATCATCACACAAGACAAACAATCCAAACCAGCTGAAGTGCTGGCCAAGGGTAAGACAGAAATCTATAATGGGTAGTGTAACAGGGAGATGTTGTATATCAGTTATGGCTCTGGGAACTGCTGCTACAATAAGGAATGTACCACAGTTCTGGATCCTTCTTTTAGCATGTACAAGAATTAAGTGAAAATCTGTATTGTGAACTATGGAGCTCTTTCCTCTAGCTGCTTCCAGGATTTCAGCAGCCAGCACCTATTCCATCTCATTGATTTTCCACTACTGTGCACATAAACTAAGTAGGAAAGTGGAGTTTTGGGGGGTTTTGGTTTTTGTTTTTTTCAGGATAAAATACATGGCTGATATCATACTGCCTCATAGCTCAAAAATGAGTACAAATATACACAAACCCTGCCCACACAATTGGAGATTCCATATAACTTTTTATTTCCTCATCTTTAAACATTAATTGAAAGTTTCTGCTTTCAAGGAGAATGACAGGACTAGTGAACAGGAAGGCAGGTCAAAAGAAGTCTTCAATGAATGCAAATTTGCTCAAATGGACTGCTAGTCTTCACATTTGGGTGTAACAACTCCTCCATTTGCCTTAAGAATTCACCTGTGACCCTAGATTTGCAAAATGAAGGCTCTAACATTCACCAGATGCATCTTTCTGTATCTTCCTAAGGATAGTGGCCATCTATTAATACCTAATGTTTAATCTATTAATTCCTATGTAATCCTAAAGCTTCTCACCTCACCCCTCTTCCCAAGGAACCAGACATTGTATTTCCACCTACCATTCACTGTGCAGTTCTCTACATATATTAGGTAGATGGAGAGTGTTCATCTTCCATGTGCAACTTATCCTGAAAGAATGATGGGCAGCATATAATTGTTTTATTTCTTGCATGCCATAATAAAATTACAATTTGTATTTTAGAAATAATTAATCAGGCACAGGGATTCAGTCAGGCTAATTTAGTTATTAAAAACAGAATGTGTCTGTTTTGTGGTAAAAATCAAGTTAATAATATGAATCCTGGGGATTTGAATAATAAATAGAAAGTCATCAGTAGTTCAGGATTCTGGAAGACTGTACTCCTGTAGTTTCTGGTATTCAGTTATTCATCTTTTTTTTCTATTAACTTTGTTTTACTCTCTATTATCTAAAAATCTGCTTGCTCAAAACGTCTGTTTTCATGTGACTTTCAGTTGTGAAGACACAGATTTTCTCTCCACATATCCTATAAGTTTCTCTCTCTTTCCTTTAGCCAGTCAGCTTCCCTGTTCAGAATTCCAGAGAGGAAAGCTGAGTGGACCTGCTCTTGAATTGAGCAGACTAAATTAGATCACTGGACAATCCATGGAATAACTCCT
>NW_007787945.1:0-2403 GCF_000696425.1 Galeopterus variegatus
TGGCTGAGCGCGGTGTGGGCGCAACACCGAGGGTTGCGATCCCGTTGCTGGTCCCCGGTACAGGCGCGACACCAAGGGTTGCGATCCCGTTACCGGTCAGTAAAAAAAAAGACATAAAGGAAAAAAAAAAAAACAAAAAAACAAAAGGAGGTATTCCAACCTCCTTTTCAACTTAGTGAACTAGAAATTACTGCTTTAGCAGACTGCATGCTATGCTTCCATCTCTAACTCTAATAAAATGGTATTCTATTTGTTATACAGTAACAAGTATTACTATGTAACATGTTACTATATAATAGTATCATTCTAGAAATAATGAAACTTATTAAGCAAATACCACCTGGAATATTAAAGATCCTAAAGCCAATAGGTGATGAAATCTATGACTAATTATGGATTTTCCCATTTCTTCTTTCACCCAAAACAGCTATATAACTTCTCAGAAAAATGTCTGTCCTCTCCTGAATGGTAAGTTTTGAAATCTTAGGAGTGCTAGCCCAGTCTAAAAGATTGGTTCTCTTCAGCTATTACAGCTCATTGGTTGTTGCTGCTGCTATTGCTCCAACACATCATCACTGGCAGTACTGCTACTGAATAAAGTTCCTGTCTGCAATAGTGACTGAGCACAAACCACCGTTAATCTGCCAGTATTCTCTCTGCACATTTGGAAAGGAACTCTCCTCTAGTATTAGTCTCAGCTACTGTTGCTCCTAACCTCACAAAGTTATAGAGCTCTCAAATTCTATCAAAATCTGAGGATGCTCAAGTCCGATATAAAATAGCATAATATTTGCATATAACCCCTGTATATTCTCTCATATATTTTAAATAATAAAACACTATTTACATTAGCAAACAAAAATGGGATACAAGTGCAAAACCTTGTTAAAAATCCTGACAAATAGAGCCAGAGAAAGGCCATGAAGGGGGGAGTTCTCATGCACATATGCCTGATAACAAGAAACCATTACAAAGCACTCTGCAAAACCACAACCTTGCAGACACCATCACAACCTTACACAAAAAATACTTCTGCCAGGACATCTGCCCAGCAACTGCTTGTCCAATCTCAGACAGGCATAAACCCTTGTTACTGATTCTCGTAGTCTAGAATAATTATCCTAAAACAATTATGTAATCCTCCCTCATTTTTCCTTTAAAAATCTTTGCCTTTCTATACCTCCCTGAATACACATATAGTTTACTATGGCATGTGTATTCTCATACCTATGTCCTATTCCAGATTAAACTCATTATTCTTTTAGACAGCCTCTCTGTTATTTAGGATGACAACCTATACATTGAAAACTACAAAACAGTTCTGATAGAAATTAAAGACCTAAAAAATTTAAGATATTCTGTTTCATACATTAGAAGACTCAATATAGACAAAATGTCAAAAAGAAATCAAGAAACAATCCCATGCACAATAGCTACAGAATAAAAAATTTAAAAACACCTGAGAAATTTAATCAAGGAGATAAAAGCTCTGTACACTGAAAACTATAAAACACTGATAAAAGATATTGAAAAAAAGATACAAATAAATGCAAATATATCCCATGTTCATGGATTGGAAGAATATTGTTAAAATGTCCATAACATGCAAAGCAATATACAGATTCAATGCAATCCCTATTAAAATTCCAGTAACATTTTTCACAGACATAGAAAACACTATCCTAAAATTCGTATGGAACCACAAAAGACCCCAAATAGCCAAACCAATCTTGAATGAAAAGAACAAAACTGGAAGCATCACAGTACCTGATCTCAAAATCTGCAACAAAGCTGTAGTAATCAAAACAGCATGGTACTGGCAGCAAAAACAGATAGGCCAGTGGAACAGAATACAGAGCCCAGAAATAAATCCACTCATTTACAGTCAATTGACTTTTGACAAAGATGCCAACACTCAATGGTGAAAGAACAGTCTCTTCAATAAATGGTGCTGGGAACACTGGATATCCACATTCAGAAGAATAAAATTAGGCCCTTATCTCATACTATATATATTTAAAAAATCAATTTAAAATGAACTAAAGTCTTAAATGTAAGACCTTAAACAGTAAAACTACTAGAAGAAAACACTGGGGTGGTGGGGGAGGGAGACAAATAACCTGATTAAAAAATGGGCAAAGAACCTAAATAGACATTTCTCAAAAGAAGACATACAAATGGCCAACAGGTACATGAAAAAATGTTCAACATCACTAATCATTAGGGAAATACAAATCAAATGCAAAGCAAAACCACAATAGGATATCACCTCACATCTGTTAAAATAGCTATTACCAAAAAGATGAAAGATAACAAGTGTTGGTGAGGATGTACAGCCATTACAAAAAATAGTATGAAGGTTTCTCAAAAAATTAAAAATAGAACTACAGGATCCAGCAATCC
>NW_007787946.1:0-2403 GCF_000696425.1 Galeopterus variegatus
AACCGGTCTGTATGTGGGATCCGAACCCTCGGGCGGGAGCGCCGCCGCGCTTCCCAAGTGCCGCACTATCCAGTGCGCCACCGGGCCGGCCCGAAATTCTGCCACTTGCAGCAACACAGATGAGCCTGGAGAAAGTTATGTTAAGTAAAACAACCCAGATGCAGAAAGAGAAATACTGCACATCCTCATTCATAACTGGGAACTGAATAAATAAATAAATAAAAAATAACAGAGAGAGAAAGAAAGAAAGAAACAAACAACAATTACAATAACATGTTGAACTTTTAGAATGACAGAACAGAATTGTGGTTACTAGAAGTGAAAAGGGGGAGGGGGAGAGGGAGAGTAAGGGTGGTTAGTGAAAATTAATGAGAAATTGGTTAACGGACACAAAGAATAATTACATATTATAATGATGACTAAGCTAACTATCCTGATTTGACCACCACATATTTTACGCAACTGTTGACAGTCAACTTTGCATCCCACAAATATTTATAATCAACTATGCTTCAATAAAAAAAAAAAAAGAAGAAATACATGTTTTCTAGAGCACACCCTTATGGGCTACTTGATTATGTGGGGTTTGAATCTTTCATTATCTTTGAGCTATTTAAAATATTGTAGATCATGGCAATGCAAATGACTCTTATCTAAAGACATGTAAATGAATCCAGTCCAGTGAAAGGAAAATTGATTTTCCTTTCAGTTGTGGAAAAAGCCAGGTTTGAATATATTTATAAATTCATATTAACATTCCTGATTAACTTATTTTAGTGTGGTAGTTTAAATTCTCATTTGAACCCATTGTAATATCTTACTGGTTCCATCACTAATTAGTTAAACAAAATCTATGGTACATGTTCATTTATATTTGTACGAAAGTCATCATTTTATCTTAATTTTTTTTAACAGTCCTGTCTTAAGGGAAGAGATGGCGTGGTCTGTATAAAGGAAGTCATAGCACATGAGGATGGAAGGAAATCGATAGATTAGTGATTTCTTTGGGATGTGAACTGACAAGACCCAGTGCTCTGATGAGATATGGGAAGGAAGTATGAGGGCTAAAAAGTGATTTCCAGATTTCTGGTATGGGTAATTGCATTTACAATGGAGGCATCGACTTTCAAAAAAAGGAAAAACATGTTTTACCCTGAGGCTCAAGGTAAAGAGGAACAGCTAGGAGCAGCACAGGTAGCTTTTCAGTTTGCAGAGCAGGAAGGTGAGAGGTATGTTACTGGACGACTTTCAGTATCATGTACTCAGAGTGAAGAAGAGGAATTCAGGAGCAAAGGCAAAATTGTGGCTAATCCCTGAGTTGGATGGGAGTGGGAGCTGATGAAAGATGCATTCTTCATGATAAAATTGATCTAGTAAAAGTGGCTTTGGTCCTGTTGTACTGCTCTTTCCAAGATTTTGTTTTTTGCAGATGTGGAACAATTGGGCCATGAATGGTTGCTAAGAGATTTGCCTACTCTAAAATATCTTTTTCACCATCCTGTACTTTTTACCGTTATACTTTACTAGTGCATTAGAAAACTGTGGGGGCAAGGATTTTAGGCAAGTCTCCTGAAACCTTAGGTAGATTTGTATACCTGGCAATGGTCCCTCTAAAGCTAAAGTACATCATTTTAGATCTATTATTGGAAACACTGGATTGTGAGATGATGTGATTTATGTAGAACAGATAATTTCCAGTGGGGTAAAATGGTAACAACAAGCTTTGTGGGCAGGTGAGAACAAAAATAGTATTTATCTTAGGAAGGGCAGATCTTTCTACCACAAGTGGAAGATATCAAAAAGGAAGAGGATGATGTACAGGATAAACTTCATTTCGCAATTTTGGTTAGAAATAGACCAGGATATGGCTAATGATTTTTATTTACCTTGAGCAGTGTAATATTCACAGGTAAGGACTTAGTTCTTTTAGGATAATTCTTTTCTATGTGATGTTCTCCAAGATCACTGCTCTAGGGGCTTTACATGTGTTAAATTATTTAATCCTCACAATCACACTATGAGTTAAATTATTATTATTTTACAAACACAGAAACTAAGCCATTGAGTTAAAAAACATGTAAGTCACATAGCTAGCATATGGTGAAGCCTCAAACCCAATTGCATTGATGCAATTGTGGAGGATACCCTACCTCATCCTGACAACTGTCTGCTTGGACTTTAGTAAATTGTTGCATTACTTGGATACTATCCGTTGCTTGTTACAAGGAACCTCCCCACAAGTCAGGCTTTTATTTCACCCATTTTCTTGTGCTGTGATTCTCAAACAGTGCATTTAAGAATCAAGGGAACTAATAAAGAAATCAGATTCCGGAGTACCAGCGTTAGAAATTCTGATTCTAGAAGTCTTAGTGGTTTCCATGAATTTGCACTCTAAACAGACTT
>NW_007787947.1:0-2403 GCF_000696425.1 Galeopterus variegatus
TGATAATGTGATTGTGACGTGCCTTGAGGTGTTCCTCTTCAGAAGGAATCTGATTGGTGACCTCTGATCTTCTTGTACTGGGAAGTTGTCATCTTTCTCGATAGTTGGGAAATGTTCAGCCATCATTTCCTTTAATATGCTTTCTTGGTCTTTTCCTTTTTCATCTTCTTCGGGTAGCCAATTATGTGGAGGTTATTCTGCTTGAGGAGTCCCATACTTGCTGCAATTCTGTTTATTTTTTTCTTATTCTTTTTTATTTTTGCTCCTCTGATTGGATAATTTCATGTACTTTATCTTCGAGATCACTGATTCTTTCCTCTGCTTGATCAAGTCTGCTCTTGGAGCTCTTTATTGAGTTCTTCAGTTCAGATAATGTAATCTTTATTTCTAGAATTTCTATTTGTTTTTTTTAATTGATTCTATTTCCTTGTCAGATTTCTTGTTCTGCTCCTTTATTGTTTTCCAGATATCATTTAATTTCCTATTTGTATTTGCTTGTGACTCCCCAAACATCTTTAAGAGGATTATTCTGAATTCTCTGCCAGACATTTCATAAATCTGCTGCTCTTCTGGGTCCATTGCTTGCACTTTCTTCATTTCTTTTGGTGATGTCATATTTCTCTATCCTTTTTTCAATCTTTGTGTTTTTGTTCTGATGCGTGAGCATTTGAGGAGATGGTTACCTCTTCTAGATTTTATAGGTATTCTTTGATGTTTGGTGGTTTTATAGGTGTTCTTTACTTGTTAATAGCAGAGCTTTGTCTTTGGTCTGTGTTTTCTTTCTTTCTTTCTTTCTTTTTTTTTTTCTATTCTGTGGTGGATTAATAGCAACTACCACCACTTAAACCATAAACACTGCAGTGGAACTAATTTGCTGTCCTGTGGTTAACTCCCAGATTGTGGGAAACTTCCTGCAGGAACTAGAACTTGAGCTCTGTGCCTGAGCGAGATTGCTGCTTTGCTGCTGTTTCTCAGACTGGGGAGAACATTTTGTGCAGACTAAATTTTAATTCTGATTCTTTTAGTCACTTTTCAGTCATGTGGGGTCTTCACAAAAGCAATTGGGCTGTTTGGTAAATGTGGCCCAGGACTGTGTCTTTCCCGTAAACTGTGCCTCCTACAGCTCTACTGCACTGGTTGGTCTCCACTCTGTGGCACCGGTGCTGATGTGGAAGGCAGATCAGCTGCCAACACTGTGCCCTGATGCTCCCTGGTGGGTCAGCCTCCCCACCCCTGGCACTGCAAAGATTTCCTGTGGGGCAGGCCCTGCATGAGTCCCTGCAAAGACTCCCTGACCTGTGGGTGGATCCTTCTTCTCATCAGCTGCAGCTCTAAGATACATATTTTAATACTGTCTATCTTTTATATGGTTGTTGTATATGTTAGTGTCTAGTCAGGTTTGCTCTTTAGTCTTCATAGTAAAGATGTAAGCAGTTTATTCACCACCCTTATGAAATTGGAATGTTCTGAGGTTGTCTGTGAACTTACTTTGCTAATGAGTTATGCACCTTCAAATGTTTTCTTGCTGCTGCTTAGCATCATCTTTTTTCAGATTAAAGAACTCCCTTTAGCATTTCTTATAATGCAGTTCTAGTGTTGATGAGTGCCCTTAGCTTTTGTTTGTCTGGGAAAGACCTTATTTCTCCTTCATATGTGAAGGTTAGTTTTGCTGGATACAGAATTCTTGGCTGACAGTCTTTTTCCTTTAGCACCCTGAATATATCATCCCATTCTCTTCTGGCTGCAGGGTTTCTACTGAGAAATCTGCTGGCAGATGCATTGGGGCTGCGTTGAATATTACTTCTTTTCTCTTGCTGCTTTCAGTATTCTTTCTTTGGTTTTGGTTTGTGATAATGTGATTGTGACGTGCCTTGAGGTGTTCCTCTTCAGAAGGAATCTGATTGGTGACCTCTGATCTTCTTGTACTGGGAAGTTGTCATCTTTCTCGATAGTTGGGAAATGTTCAGCCATCATTTCCTTTAATATGCTTTCTTGGTCTTTTCCTTTTTCATCTTCTTCGGGTAGCCAATTATGTGGAGGTTATTCTGCTTGAGGAGTCCCATACTTGCTGCAATTCTGTTTATTTTTTTCTTACTTTTTGCTAGCAGTCATGGTAGCCTTCTCTCCTGCAGACTCTAAGTAGCTTGATGCAAAGGGTGCTGCTGCAGCTTTGCCATCTCCAGACGGCTGCTCTGTGCGCTGTGCCATACTGGCCCAGGGAGCGGCTGTGGTCGGACTGATCGGAGTGGTCCCTTCTCCCACTCATTGCAGCCTTCTGTGCCTTCATGGACTTCGTGAGTCTCTCTTCCTGTTCCCCCAAGTACCAGTGATTTCAGGATGGTGGGTTTTGTGCTTTGGTAGCTGTAAGTTGATCTGTTGTGGGGCAGTGACGCTATTCCACCA
>NW_007787948.1:0-661 GCF_000696425.1 Galeopterus variegatus
TAGTGTTGGAAGTACTAGCCAGAGATATCAGGGAAGAGAAGAAAAAAAGGGCATCCAGATTGGAAAAGATGAAGTTAAACTGTCCCTCTTTGTAGATGATATGATCCTATATATTGAACAGCCTAAAGCTTCTATTAAAAAAAACTCCTGGAGTTGATAAAGGATTTCAGCAAAGTTGCAGGTTACAAAATCAAAACACAAAAATCAGTATCATTTCTATACTCCACTAGTGAACATGCAGAAAAAGAAATCAAGAAAGCTAGCCCATTTACAAGAGCCACCAAAAAAATAAAATCCTTAGGAATAAAGTTAACCAAGGATGTGAAAATCTCTATGAAGAGAACTACAAACCACTGTTGAGAGAAATTAAAGAGGACACAAGAAGATGGAAAGATATCCCATGCTCTTGGATTGGAAGAATTAACATTGTGAAAATGTCCATATTACCCAAAGTGATCTACAGATTCAGTGCAATCTGCATTAAAATTCCAATGACATTTTTCTCTGAGATGGAAAAAGTTATCCAGACATTTATATGGAATAACAAAAGACCATGCATATCCAAAGCAATCCTGGGCAAAAATAAACAAACAAACAAACAAAATAAAGATAAATAAAAATAAAATAAAATAAAATAAAGCTGGAGGCATAACACTACTTG
>NW_007787948.1:1661-2402 GCF_000696425.1 Galeopterus variegatus
GACCCAGCTATTCCACTGCTGGGAATATACCCAGAGGAATTGAAATCATCATACTGAAGGGATACCTGTACTCCAATGTTTATTGCAGCACTATTTACAATAGCCAAGAGTTGAAACCAGCCCAAATGTCCATCGTCAGATGAGTGGATAAGGAAAAGTGGTACACCTGCACAATGGAATACTATGCTATAAAGAAGAAGGAAATACTATCATTTGCAACAACATGGATGGACTTAAAGAAAATTATATTAAATGAAACAAGTCAGGCGCAGAAAGAGAAATACCACGTGTTCTCGCTTATTTGTGGGAGGTAAAAATAAATAAATAAATAAACACACAAATGAACATAGGGTTGGGGGAAGAAGACACAACAATCACAATTCCTTGAACTTTTTAAGACAAGTGAATAGATATGATGTAGC
Organism: Galeopterus variegatus; assembly: GCF_000696425.1. Lineage (NCBI taxonomy): Eukaryota > Metazoa > Chordata > Mammalia > Dermoptera > Cynocephalidae > Galeopterus > Galeopterus variegatus. The sequence continues at coordinate 2,084 of NW_007787948.1, forward strand.
AGGGGAGGGGAGAAAGGGAGGGGGGAAGAGGAATGGGTAAGGGTCATGAAAATCGACTACAATGTATATTGAGAAGTTAAAACGAAAAAATTAAAACAATTAAAAATTAAATTAAAACAAACTTTTAAAATCGCTCAGCAATGTTTTATAATTCTCATTTTAGAGGTCTTGTTCAGCTTTTTTTTTAGATTTATTCCTATTCCTAAGTATTTTATTCACAGTGCTATTGTAGATTAAAAAAAATTATATTCTATAATATTTTGTCCCCAGTTTATAGATAAATAATTGGTGGTTGTATATTAGTTTTGTATCCAGATGT
>NW_007787949.1:0-2402 GCF_000696425.1 Galeopterus variegatus
CCAGCATGAGGAACACATTTAGTTCAAAAACAGCCAAGATGGAAAACATTTGAAGTCCATAGTCAAGCCACAGGGGTGAACCAGCCTCTGGGTGAGTAATTTCCATGTGGGCTTGCCCCATATTCAGCCAGGAGAAGACGGGCATTTGCTATAATGCAGGCTCAGTTCAGGTTTCCTGAGATAGAGTTTAACAATCAGGTCAAACACAAACCTGTTTTGTGTTAACCTTCTGTGAGTAATATTCTCTAGAGGTCTGGAGTACATAGAAAATCATGGCTTGATCCTTACTTGGATTCAAAGATCATTCCAGAGAAGGAAGTGTGGGCATCCCAAGGTGTTTGCTTTTCTCACATATTCTCCCAGGTGATCTCTTCTGTTCCAAGGTTCCAGGACGCTGCTCAGTCCCAATTCCGCAAACCCTGCCCAGCTTCCTTTCCTGAGTTCCAAGGTCCATGGGACGTTGACTCTTGGATATTTCATTCCCAATGTGCCCCAAATGGAACTCAGCACCTTCACCCCTGAATGGGGCTCCCCCCCACCAAATTAGTCCTTTTCTGTTGCTTACCCAGAGCACCTGAAACTGGGTAATTTATAAAGAACCAAAATTTATTTCTTACAGTTTTGGAAGCTGGGAAGTCCATGGTGCGGGGGGCGCATCTGATGAGGGCCTTGTTCTTGGTGGGAACTCTAGAGTCCAGTGGTGATCTGGGTGTCACCTGGTGAGAACGGCCTGAGCGAGAGAGAGCTGACCTCACTCGCTCTCCTTATAACGCCATCGGAACCGCTCCCATTCACAATCCAGTCACCTCTCAAAGGCTCCACCTTTCAAGTGCCATAATCAGATTTCTACTTTCTTAACACTGTTACAATGGGGGTCAAGTTTTCAATACATGAACTTTTGGGGGACACATTTAATCCATAGCACCCCCATTGCTTCCAAGGTGTTTGCTTTTCTCACATATTCTCCCAGGTGATCTCTTCTGTTCCAAGGTTCCAGGACGCTGCTCAGTCCCAATTCCGCAAACCCTGCCCAGCTTCCTTTCCTGAGTTCCAAGGTCCATGGGACGTTGACTCTTGGATATTTCATTCCCAATGTGCCCCAAATGGAACTCAGCACCTTCACCCCTGAATGGGGCTCCCCCCCACCAAATTAGTCCTTTTCTGTTGCTTACCCAGAGCACCTGAAACTGGGTAATTTATAAAGAACCAAAATTTATTTCTTACAGTTTTGGAAGCTGGGAAGTCCATGGTGCGGGGGGCGCATCTGATGAGGGCCTTGTTCTTGGTGGGAACTCTAGAGTCCAGTGGTGATCTGGGTGTCACCTGGTGAGAACGGCCTGAGCGAGAGAGAGCTGACCTCACTCGCTCTCCTTATAACGCCATCGGAACCGCGCCCATTCACAATCCAGTCACCTCTCAAAGGCTCCACCTTTCAAGTGCCATAATCAGATTTCTACTTTCTTAACACTGTTACAATGGGGGTCAAGTTTTCAATACATGAACTTTTGGGGGACACATTTAATCCATAGCACCCCCATTGCTTCGTATCTCAGCAACCAGTATCATTGTCCTTCTAGTTACCAAAGCAGAATCCTGGAGTCACCCTTGACTTCTCCCTCCCAACCCATGCTCCAACCAACCATCTATTCTCTGTCTTAAGAATCTCAAAAAACAATCCACTTGTCTCTGTCCACACTGCCAATGCTTGTGTTCGGGGTGTGCTCATCTCTCAACTGGATCACAGCAACCGACAGGCTCCTAGGGTGCCCCTCCTCACACCTGCCACCATCCACCCTCTGCTGTGACTGGAAAGAAACCAGACCAGGTCACTCTCTACCTTAAACCTCACCAACAGCTCCCATTAATCTTGGGATTAGTCCAGACTCCCTATCATGATTTACTAAGGTGTGCGGAGACTCATTAGAAGATTGTGAAATCAACTTACTGGGTCATAACCAGCACTGAAAAAACAGAATATATAGAATTAGAGTGGCTTGTGTATGGTAAGGGCGGGTGTTGTTTCTGATGGTTGTTTCGTGTGTATGTGTGTGTCCTGGGTTTGATGTTAGATGTATTTCTTACTTTGGGTCATAGTGAAGACTAGTTTGAAAAACACCCGTGCACAAGACCTTTCAGGATCTGGCCCAGCTGTGCAGGCTCCCGTCTGACTTCTCCCCTTTGCAACATTCTCTACCATGTGTAGAGTCTCAAACGCACAGCCCTTTGCACGTGCTCTTCTCTTCCCTGAAACTCTCAGCTTGCCTCGCACCCACGAGCACCCCAGCCTCCCCTGACTTTCGAGCAGGGCCAGGCCACCTGCCATATGACACTCTTGCACTGGTGTGCAGTTGCCTGATTTGTGTCTGCTTTCCAGCTGTTGGCTCCATGAGGACAGGGACTAT
>NW_007787950.1:0-2402 GCF_000696425.1 Galeopterus variegatus
TAAAGTAGATTGCTCAAAAATTAAGCAGCAAAAATAACACAGAACAATAAAATTCTGTTAACTTAATATCTACAAATACATCAAGACTGAAGATAGGCAATATAATAAAATATGAGCTAAAAGGATTAGACATACTACATCAAGCAATAATCAGTATTTCTAAGATGATACTGTCATTTTCAGTATATATGGTTTATTTCAAAAACATTGTATGAAATATCACTTAAGATAATACTGGTAACTTATAATTATGCCAGTTTTCCCCTAAGACCAAAATTGAGTTTCTTCAGATATTTTAGAGAAGATCTATCATAATTTTCCAAAACATACACATTTTATTTAGAGGCAATAAAAAAAAATATTTCATCATCCCAATTTAATAATGAGACTACATTACATACTCACTAGAATGGCTGAAATAAAGACAGATGATAACAAATGTTGCCTAGGATGTGGGAAAAAATGTAACACTCATACATTGCTGGTGGGAATGTAAAATGATACAGCCACTTTGAAAAATAGTTTGGCAGTTTCTTAAAAGTTAAACGTAAACTCACCACACCAAGAAATTACACTCTGAGTCTCCTTAGAAAAAAATTAATTTATGTCCACACAATATCATGGGTGCAAATTTTCATAAAAACATTATTCATAACAGCTCAAAACGAGAAACAATACAAGGGTTCATCAGGCAATGAATGGGTAAACAAATGAATATCCATACAAAGGAATACTATGCAACTAAAAGGAGTGAACTATTGATCCATGCTAAAACATGAATGACTCTCAAAAGCATTATAAGAAAAAGAAGTCAGAGGCAAAAGATTATATATTGCATGATTCCGTTTTTATAAAATGTCTACCAAAGGCAAACTTAATGAATCAGAAAGCAGATCAGTGGTCGCTGAGGGCTGAGGTTGGGAGCAGAGATCAACTGGAAAGAGCATAAGAGAACTTTTTAGGGTGACGAAGATGTCATAAAACTGGGCTTTGGTGGGGAGGCATTTCCAAGAATGGCAGTATGAGGAGCTCCAAGGACTCTTTCCTCAATGAAACAACCTTAATTGGTAAGAATTATTAAAAAATTTTTCTTTTAGTTCTCTAGAAATTGTCTTAAGCTCATGTGTAGCAAGTGGGAAAACCTTTACTCAAGATTAGTGACTAAGTCTCACTATGAAGAAAGTCTGTGGCATTTGGGCCACAACCTACTGTCCTCCCTGCTGATCAATGTGATGGAAGCTCTACGTGCACTCTGATTGAAGTGGACAAGGAGGCAGAACTCCCTCTCAGCACCTCCAAGTACAGGACTATGGTGTCTTCCCAGGAGGGGAAAACCATCAGCTGTGTGTTGCAGAAGACCTACTTCAGGCAAACGTGACCAAGAAGTCTGGGGCACCCTTCTTTCACCCAGTCCCTTTGGACGGTGGAAGTGCTACTCCAGCTGCAGCAAGCTGAGAATATTTGGCTCTGACTGGCCTTGCCCCAGCTTGTTTGAAAGGAGCAGATTCCGTGCTGGGAGAGGCAAGCTGAGAGGATTAGGAGTTACTATTCCAGCTCAGTGCCCTATGCATAGGGCAGGAGTGTCTCTCCAAAAGAAATGGACCATTGTCCTGGCCCCCACCTCCAGAGCAGTGGTGCAGATGAGCTGCCCAAGGGGACAGGCGTAAGAACAGAGACCTCCAGTTTTTTCCCTAACAAAACTGAGCATGTTTAAAACAGAGCATGGAAAATTTAAGCCCAAGGGTTTGGTAAAAACAATGAAGATCCTGGTAGTGAGCCATTAAGAGAAGGATGGCAGCTCCATGATAGCAATAAATGAAATGACAGGCTGGCGAGAAGTTTACCAGAGAGAATTCAGGGAACAGATACCTATAAAGATCTCTCCTGTGGTTGGAGCAAATCTCAAAGACTAGCAATCAGTGAAGGTTAAGTGTGTGTGATATCGGTAAAGGTATACCAGCAAGAAGCTTCACAGGGAGATCAAAGAAAGGGACAGTAAAAAAGAGCCTGGCTAAAACCACAGCCAACCACGATACACAAAGCAAAAACTGATATAGGTGAAGAGAGAGACAGACAATCCAGCAATATTAGTTAGAGGTTTCAATATCCCACTTAAAGTAATAGATAGAACAACTTGATAGATCAGTGGACTAGAATTGAAAGTCCAGAAATAAACCTGTAGCTTATGGTCGGCAATGGAATTCTTTCTAATTCCCTTTTTTGTTGAGTGCAAGCTTTCTTCAACATTTCAGTCTGAATCCACAACTTTCTAGTTATGTTAGGTTATTCAAAATAATGCCTTTCAGATTAAGACTTTATTCAATCCATTTTAAAAAAAAACTTCATTTGCAATCAAACACCTTCCTTCCTCAAATGAGGGCTAGATTTGAGGCTCCAGTGAT